>NC_045441.1:90877183-91155761 GCF_002776525.5 Piliocolobus tephrosceles
TCTATCTATCTATCTATCTATCTATCTATCTATCTATCTATCTATCTATGTATCTATCTATCTGTCTATCTATCTATCTATCTATCTATCTATCTATCTATCCATTCATCAACCCACCCATCTCCTATTGGTTCTGTTTCTCTGTAAAATTCTGAATAATGTAAAGAGGCTTCTGTCAGATTTTTGGAAAACGAAAGCCCAAAAGGACATTTTCATTTAATTCATAAAGTTGACTTCAAGTACACAAAATTGGACATTCATGACTCACTGTCATCATTGTTATGCTATGGCCTTCTTTCATTAGATAAGTCATTTTTATTAAAAATTAGTACCTACCATACAAAATAATACCCAAGACCTTGATGTTGTGTAAAAACAATGGTAAACAGCAATGCAGTTGTCAAAATGAAGAAATTATGGTGAAATGATCAGTAGTAACACCCAGCAATATGCATGGAACCTAGCAATATGCTATTCGTTTTTTTTTTTTTAATGACTTAATTAAAGGGGAAGATTAGGTTAATAATTCAAGCACCAAAAGATTGCAAACATCATTATACACACTTTGTAAAGTTATAAAGTTAAAACAAAGCAAGACAATATTGAATACTAGTTTCAGGATGAAGGATGTATTTGATGATGGTATTATTTTAAATTTGTAGAAACTTATGCAGTGTATGTAAGTCAAAGATTTTAGGGTATGATAATGATATCTTGAAGGCAGGTAGAAGAATGAAACAATGGGGGCAGGACAAACCTCATAATTAGGCATACACTATTTTCAAACTCCTTTCTTTTCTCTTTTGTTTTTTAACCTTTTATTTTAGGTTAAGGGTATATGAGCAAATTTGTTATAATAGGTAAACTGTGTGTCATGGGGGTTTGGCACACATACAATGTTGTCACCCAAGTAATAAGCATAGTACCTGATGGCTTATTTTTTTCCTGATCATCTCCCTCTTCCTACACTCCATCCTCAAGTAAGCCCCAGTGTCTGTTCTTCTTCTCCCAGTATTGTTGTGTTCTCGTTGTTCAGCTTTCACTCATAAGTGATGACATGTGTTACTTAGTTTTCTGTTCCTGTGTTAGTTTGCTTAGAATGATGGCCTCCACCTCTATCCATGTTGCTGCAAAGGACATAATCCCATTCTGTTTTATAGCTGCATAGTATTCTATGATATATATGTACCACATTTATTTATCCAGCCTACCATTGAAGGGCATTTAGGTTGATTCCATGTCTTTGCTATTGTGATTAGTACTGCAGTAAACATATGTGTGCATGTATCTTTATGATAGAATGATTTATATTATTTTTGGTATATAACCAGTAATGGGATTGCTGGGTTAAATGGTAATTCTGTTTTAAGTTCCTTGAGAAATTGCTCCACTTATTTCCACAATGGCTGAACTAATTTACACTCCTACCAACAGTATATAAATGTTGCCTTTTCTCGGGAATCTCATCAGCATCTGTTATTTTTTTGACTTCTAATAATAGCCATTCTGACTGGTGGGAGATGATATCTGATTGTGGTTTTGATTTGCATTCATCTAATGATCAGTGATGTTGAGCAGTTTTGCAGTGTTTGTTGGCTGCTTGTATGTCTTCTTTTGAGAAGTGTCTGTTCATGTCCTTTATGCACTTCTTAATAGAGTTGTTTATCTTTTGCTTGTAAATTTATTTAAGTTTCTTATAGGGGCTGGATATTAGACCTTTGTCAGATGCATACTTTGCAAATATTTTCTCCCATTCTGTAGGCTGCCTGTGTACTCTGTTGATAGTTTATTTTGCTGTGTGGAAGATTTTTAGTTTAATTAAATCACATTTTTCAATTTTTGCTTTGGTTGAAATTGCTTTTGATATCTTTATCACGAAATATTTGTTCTTTCCTATGTGCAGCATAATATTGCCTAGGTTGTCTTCCAGGTTTTTATAGTTATGGGCTTTACATTTAAGTCTTTAATCCATCTTGAGTTGATTTTTGTGTACAGTATAAGGAAGGGATCCAGATTCACTCTTCTGCATATGGCTAGCCGGTTATCCCAGCACCATTTATTGAATAGGGAGTCTTTCCTCATTGCTTGTTTCTGTTACCTTCGTGAAAGAGCAGATGGTTGTAGTTGTATGTCTTTATTTATGAGCTCTCTATTCTGTTTCATTGGTCTATGTGTCTATTTTTATACCAGTACCATGCTGTTTTGGTTACTGTAGCCCTGCAGTATAGTTTGAAGTCAGGTAGCATGATGCCTCCAGCTTTTTTCTTTTTGCTTAGGATTGCCTTGGCTATTTGGGCTCTATTTTGGTCCCATATAAATTTTTAAATAGTTTTTTTCTAGTTTTGTGAAGAATGTCATTGGTAGTTTAATAGGAATAGCACTGAATCTTTAAATTGCTTTTGCATTTTAATAGTATTATTCTTCCTATCCATGATCATGGAATGTTTTTTTCATTTGTTTGTGTTTTCTCCGATTTCTTTGAGCAGCGTTTTGTAACCTCTTTAGTTTCAACTCAAGCAACATTATGTAAAATTTAAATATTACCACACTGCTTTCAGCCCTCTGTGGAAGTTCTTTTTACTTTGCAGCCCCAAGCAGTTCAGGAGTATATACCATTTGTGGGATTGCACACGAAAGTGTCTGCTTCGAGCTCGGGAGGCATTAATGTCCCTTTTATAGGCTCCTTATGACAGAAATAACCAGTAATGATGAGATTAATTCATAGCTCCATTATTTCATTTGAGACAGATACACTGGTTAGAGCAGATATTTTATGGTATCATACAAAAATAAGCTGACAATATTGAGATAAAGATGTCTCACAAAAATTTCATAACCACAGCATATGCCATTTGTCACAATAATGGATAATTAAACTTTTTGAAGGAAAATCTTATTGTGACTTTAAAGAAAAATATAATTAACAAGGATTTTTTAATTCCCTTTTCTCCAGAGAAAGGAAAGATTATTTAATATTTGGTGAATGTCTGTAAAAGGTAAGATAGTTAAATGGATAAAAAGAACCCTGGAACCAATTGCAAATTAATATTCTCTCCCTAAGGTCCAGAATGTTCTGTGACCTCTGCCTTCTCCCTGGTCTTGGAGTTTTTAGGAATAGACTAATTATTAAATACCTTTTCAATAAAAGCAGGTTAACTTCCAGTCAAGATCACATAGTCCATTTTCTCCCTGCTTCCCTGCCAGACGAAACTGTGAACCCTGGAAATAACACAGGAAGCAACTAGGAAGAACTTTGAAAGACGGGAAGAATATATTCTTTTTTGGAACCCCAGGATTTGAGGAACAATAATTGTTCCTAAATAATTGGCATAGCATCTCACGTCTTCCCACCCAACAGGAGAAGGTGAACCAGACTTTATTTCCTGAGCCCAAACCTAGGAGTAGAAGACAGCCTACTTAAACTCATTTCTCCTAGGAGGGAATGGGAATCCTTCTGACAATGCCAGGGATGTCCAAAAAAATCGAGGATTAATCAGGATTTTCACCAACAATAAGCAGCTGTTAGAAGTGCTCTCTTGAGACTAGATCTCTTACAAACAGACACCAACGTAGGTAAACTGAACCAGCAAAAGACACCCAACCGCTATAAGTGGCAAGCCCTGGGACACCTTTCAACCTCATAGGCCTGAGACTCTCTTCCCCCACCTAGGGACACTGGGACAGCAGAAGACACTGCAAGGGGGAATTCTCAGTACAAGAACCTGGCCCAGAAAATGGTCTATGTCTCCTAAAGGCAAAAGCAATGCTTTTCAACATAAAAAGTGCCAGTCAAAGAAGCATCTTCATGTACGCCTGTGACTCCTCTCTTCCACCAGCAAACACTGGGGCAAGTGGGAGTAACTAGAAAGATGCAGACAGAGGCATCAGACTTGGAAGACACTTTGTCCCTGTGGGCTTCAGATCCACCTCTTGATGGAGCGACACCCAGTGGGCTGGATTGGGAAAATCCTTTGTACTACCTCAGAAAGAACCAAAAGTGAGCAGCAAAAGTCCCAGTGGCACCAGATATACAAACTAGACTGAAATAACATTGCAAAGCATCTGATAATTAAACTAGTCATTGGGAACACAGCTCACGAAAGTGAGCAATGCCCTGTGTGTTAAACCTAAACATGACAGCTGTTGCTACAAAACAATTTAACTAGGACCCAGAATCTTTTTACATAAGAGACAAAATATTCAAGACACAATAGAAAATCACCTGTAATACAAAGAAGTAAGAAAATCACAAATGGAATGAGAAAAAGCAATCAATTGACTTCAGCACTGAGTTGAATCAGATTTTGAAATTGTCTGAGGAGGATTTTAAAACATTTGTCATCAATATACTTCAATGTATAAATACACATTAAGTATCAGAGTATGGAATACAACTAAAACAGTACATAAAATTAAATTTATATCAGTAAATGCTAAAAATGAGTAAAGTTTCAAATTAATGATCTAAATTACTATGTCAAGAAACTAGAAAACCAAAAACAAACTAAAAATAAGAAGACTGTCAAGCTTGGTCCATCTGCTAGACCATTTTACGTACCCATCAACAAAGTGTGAGTGATTCAGTTCCATAACATCCTCACCTGCATTTGGTGTTGTCACTATTTTTATTTTAGTCATTCTGATAAATGTGTAGTGGTATCTCATTATGGCTTTAATTTGCATTTCCTTAGTGACTAATGTTGAGCATCTCTTCCTATGCTTATTTGCTTAAACTATGCTTATTTGCTTAAATGATCACATTTCTTTTATTCTTTAATATATGAATGCTGTTTATACCTAGTACTGACCTGCCATTTGTGTTTATCAACCTATCTGTCCTTCTTCATTTAACTTTCAACCTCTCTATATCCTCATATTTTTGCTATGTAAAAAGCTCTTTGTGTAACTCTGTAGTATAATTTTTAAACTCAATATTGTGGTCTGTATTTTTTTCATTGGCAACTGAGTGCATTTACATTTATTGTAGTTGTTGATATATCCGAATTTGACTTTTATGATCTTAGTTGTACTTTCTAAAACCTTTGTCTTTTGTTCCTTTTCTTATTTTTTTCCCCTTTTTGGTACACTGAATTCTTTTCTGTTTTTTCCCTCCACTGGTTTCAAAATAATACATTATATTTTTATCAGTTAGTGGCCACCCTGAAAATTTTTCTTGAACCAGTCAGAATGAATCCATTAAATAGATAAAAACCTTACTCATTTGAACAGGCAAAATTTAATATAAAGAATTTTACAGAAAAAGTACAAGTAAGATTATACAAGTCAATTCAAATATATCGAGAACCACAATGAATGTAAATAAATGCAACTTGCCAATTTAAAAATGCAGACCATAAAATAATATACAGTTTAAAATTCAATATAAAGATGTTTTAACTAATAAATGGTAGTTAATTACAAAGGTGCTATAAGAAAACACTAAGTGTTTCAAAAATACCAAGTATAAAAGAGTAGCTACTAACTCTAGGCTCAGGAAGAAAGGACAGTGAAAGCAATAAAAGATTAGGAGAGGGCTTCACTCTCTAAGGCTGAGAATATTACCTCTGGAGGAGGGTGTAGCTACTACAAGAACATGCAGACTCTTCATGGTAAAGAAAACTGCCAGAAGGTTCTGGCCCGAACTGATCTTTAGAAACAGACAGAGTACCTTGAAGACACAGCTGGCATTGCCAGGAAAGTAGTCCACCAATGCTGCTCTGAGACCATGCCTGAGATTGTAGGTCAAACTACCAGTGGAAGTCATTTCCTGGAGTTGTTTGGAAGCTGCTAGGTGGGGAATGTGAGCTGATAGTGGGTAGGACACAGTCTGAGGATTACTGGAATACCATGACAAAAATAAATAAACATATATATATATAATGATTATAATAAATGGGGGATTTTAACTTGGAAGAGAGGCATACTTCTGAGGGTTTTTCTTGGTACTATAACTCCAGAACTCTCTTTTCACAAAGCCTAGAACTGTATCAGTTAGTAAAGAGAAATGTTCAAAAGTTAGAGCGCTCCAGCTTCACAATCAGAGCAAAAAGAGTGATTTGAAGCTGAAAGACAATAATTGGAAAACTGGTATAAAAGCTTAACAAATATTCGTATTAAATATTGAAAGCTTCTCCCGGTCAACTTCAAAATCTTACAATAGTTAAATTAGCTTTGTCTCTTTGATATACATATGATTAATATGTATTTCAATGTTTGTAGTTTTAGTAACACTATTTACTTATTTTTATTATCATTGATTGTAAGCAGAAATGGAAAGTTGTATGTTTAGATGTACCAACACATTGCCCCATTTCTTTGCTTTTCATTCTTTCTTCAAGTTCAGACATTCCTTCTGTGATGATTTTTTCTTTTCTTCAAATAAATATTTATAAATGCCTTTAGAATGTAGGAATAGTAATGATAAACTCTTTTTTCATTTCATTTAATATTTTATTTTAAATATTCTTGAAAGATAATGTAATTAACACAAATTAATAGTAGCAATCATTGAGAAGTCTGCAAATACTACTTCTGTTAATATATTTTCTTCTTTAGTGTTAGTTTTATGATGTGTCCTGATATCGATTCTTTTTTAGATATACTGCTTCAACTACCTTCTGCTTTCTATATCTGTGAATTTATCTGTTCTTAAAAATATATAGTCACCATGCTTTCAAACAGTACATATTTTCCTTCCTTTTTGTTCTGTAGAACTTGGATACCAGTTAGATATGAGACACTCTCATTTGATTCTCCATTTCTCTTAATCATTCCTCTTTATTTGTATTTCCTTTGTACTGCATTCTGTGCAATTTCTTTGCATTTACATTTCAATTTAATGATTATTTCATTGACTATGTTTTGTCTACTGTTAACCTATTCATTGTGTTAAACCATTTTTTTAAATTTCCAAAAGTTACATTTAATTCTTTTTAAATATGCTTGGATCATGTTTTATAGTCTCTGCTTCATTTTCCTGATAGTCTATGTTTTACTTTTTAATCATTTTATATTTATCTCTTAATAATTTAAATATATGAAGCACTTAGAGGCCTAAAATCCTATTGGTTGTGTTAGCAAATGCTCATTTAATGGGGCATTTTCCTCTATGAGATCTTTGGTTTTGATTCATATATGAGTGATCTAATGGGAATTCTGGAGTGAAAGTTAAGGATGCTTTCTTCCAAAAAGAGTTTACTTTTTGCTTCTGTTTTGAAACAGGTCTCACTACCCATTAAAAACTACTGTAATCTTCTTCAAGGAGCCTTCTGTACCTGGTTTTCAGCTCTCTCATTTCCTGCTGCTTCAAATCTGAACCTCAGGATTGAAGTGCTGATAAAGTCACTGGCCAGCTTTATCATTTACTTACAAATTTGAGTTGCAATTTCTCTCTCTCTTTCTTTTTTTAAAAAAATTTCTCCTGACCATAAAATATCAATACTATATATCCCATGGTATGCATTAATCATAATATTTTATCTAGACCCTCTTTATTTGTAGCAGTACAGCCATTCAGAGCTGCTGATCTGATTACCATCAAAAGCAAAATTCTCAAATAGACTTTTTGATTACTTTAATTCAATTAATATGTGCTGGTGATAGTACTACAACCTGCTGTTTGGAAACCATTGGTGCACACAGTCAACGTACTTAAGAATATTTTAGAGTGAAAATTATATATTTTGATTACAAATTTTAAAGAATTATCCCCCACTCTCCTTAACTTTTCATCTGATGAGCATCATCATTTTTTTCTGAGTTTCCATTTGAGATTTTTAAAGGTTTTTTTAAAAAAATATTGATGTATAAAATTTAAAGAGATACTTGAGTGCATATTCCAGATGACTTGTTTTAATTGCTACCTAAATATTTTCTCCATGCAGATAAAAAATTTTGTTCTCACTAACTTAGTAAAAATGGGAACCCAAATCCAAGAGCTACATTGATGTGAACGATAAATTGTTGACTTTAGACCTCTACTGAAATTTCATGTAAACTAAACGAAACTTATCTTATGAATAGTAGTGCTAATATAGCTCTTGTTGATTTAGATTATTAGTCTGCAAAGTTGAATCATGACTTGTATAATATTATGTATCATACATTATCCATCATACTAGTGTTAGAAAAAATAAAGCCATAAAGCACTCACAAAATATAGTTTAGAGTGGAAAATCTGTCACTTTACAAAAGGCAAATACAAAATTCATATAACAAATAGAAATACTTGAACAAAAATCTAATTGGGGAATTGGAACAATTTAGGAATCCATAACTATCATTTTGCATCTTGAACTCTACTGCAAAGACTTAGAATTTTCCATCAAATACTCAACCATATTTTCTAGTATTTATTGGACAATTCATTGAAACAGTGACCTTACACATCCTGCACATCACAATCAGATGAGTAGCTTGCTCAAAACAGAAATTGTTAGAACCCATCACAGGCCTACAAAATTAGAATCCTTGGAAAGCTGGTATTTTTAATTTTTAAGAATTTAAGAAAATTCCAGAATAGACAATTAAAAAACAGTAGACTAGATAATCTCTAACTTAATTCTTATACTCAAATTATGTGAAATAAATTGGATCTTACATTAACCAACAATTGGACATATATTTATTTAGTAAAATTAAAATAGAAACATAATTATTGGAAGGATTTGAGGATTTCTCATTTGGCCATTTATAATGGCAAAGCAAAGAATAATAAATTGTAATTTTTTTCTAGCTGAAGATGAATTTCTGTACTGTATTTCTCCCCTACTTCCTGTAAGAATTCTTTTCTAACTGCTATCTCTTTCTGTGCTCTAAAAACACTCAGGTGATTGATTTAGCATACAGAATTTTTTAAAGATTTAATATATAAATGTTTTATCTCACAACTAGAATGTTCATTTTTTGGAGTCAGGCATATTGCCGTATGGTATTGTTTTTCCACAATTTCTAGAACAATATTTAAAAAGTGTACAAACACATTATTAATGTACAGTAGTTTTATATTATGGATTATATGTACAATTACTTACATATGTAATACTGCAATTATATTTAAATATGATTGTTTTATTTAGCAGAGAGCATGTTACATTTACGAACAAAAACAATCACGCTACTATTGTCCAGTTTAGGAACTTGGGAATTCTTTGGTTTGACTGATTGTGCACCACTGTACCAGAAATGCCTTCTGGGATCTCCTTCCTTTCCAAGTCACAGCTTATGCTCTTCACCAGAGATCATAGCTATTCTCATTTATAGGAATAATGAATGTACTATATTGTTCTCCATTTGTTTTGAAACAAGGAAAAGCACTTATCTTGCCTTTACACAAAGACATCTCCCTCACTCTTCTGTCCATGTCTTAAAAATACATAATTAGGTTTTTATAATTAGCATTTTATTCTCTGGTATCCCCAAATATCCCCCTATGTGCATATGTATCTATAACCCCAAACACACACTCAATTATAGATACATACAATTATATATGTGCAAATAAATATTTGTATAAGTATAAACAAACATATAAATATAGACATACAAATATATATCTAAATATAACAGGTATATATACATAGATATGTATATAAATATATATCTATGCATATATACATACCAAAAGATAGAGACATCTATAGGTGCAAGAGCATAAATGCCAATAGAAAAAGAAACGTCTTTCAGTGTTAAACACATTTACTTGAACTGTGTTTGGAAATGATGAGGCTTTAATTCCATATATATAAATTTAGTAGGGAAGAAGACATGAATAGTTACAAAAGATTTGAGTAGCTACATTTTAAAAGCCCCTCAAATTTTGTTGTATAGACCAGTTGATGACTTCTAATCTAGATAATCTCTAAATTTCTTCTAACTTTCAAAGTCAATAAAATAATTTGAGTTTACATTAATTAATAACTACATATACCTTTATTCTTAAATATGTATAATAAAATCCTAAATTTAGAGAGTTTTATCTGATTATTCGAAATGTAAACAAGCCAAAAATATTTATATGAGATTATAGTAAATTTCTGAATGTTCCCGCCTGTTAGTCTTCTATAAACTGTTTCTTAACTTTTATCACTGTGTCTTCTGAACTTTAACAGTAACATTGGGGTTAGCACATCGTTTTTGTTTCATGTTTCCAGTTCTATCTTATCAAATAGAAACAAGCTCCTTGAGCTTAACCACTGTGGTATACACTAATGTTGATTATTAAAGTTCTAGTTAAAACTAAAACATTGTATCCCTCTAAATAATAGAAGTTGCCCAGGTTAAGTACTAATTTCAACAAAAGTATAAGCAAACTAGTTTATGTTAACAAGAATGTAAAGAATCATTTTATGTTAAATTAGTAGTGTATAAACTTAAAAGTGATGGTGTTTGTAATCTTTATAATATATAATAAGTATTCTTCACGTTTGAAGATGGGTTTGTTTTTGAGAGATTTTGTGTCAAATATAATTAAAAATAACATGAAATACAATGGGATTCTTTAATAGAGTTGATTATTTTATGAAATGAAAAATTTACTAATTTTACCTGATTTGGGAAATTTAGAATTCCATTCTGTTTTTTATGGTTGGTAAACATTTAGGTAGAGACCAAAATAAAAACTTCAAGAACTTGTCACCAACTTATATGTGATATAAAAAAAGAATATTACATTCAAAGAGTTTTGCCAAAATTATCACCATTTAGTCTATTAATCTATG
This sequence comes from Piliocolobus tephrosceles, assembly GCF_002776525.5. Lineage (NCBI taxonomy): Eukaryota > Metazoa > Chordata > Mammalia > Primates > Cercopithecidae > Piliocolobus > Piliocolobus tephrosceles. The sequence continues at coordinate 90,887,902 of NC_045441.1, forward strand.
AGAACCAAAATTTTAAAACACTAAGGGTAATATATAAACCTGTTTGTCCATGAATTCCCAATAGGCATTAATATTCATACAAATAATTGGCTATCATGTTAAAAGAGATACAAAAATTTCACACTTTCTCTAAACATTTCTGCAAGAGAATGCCTTATTTACAGGTACTCAGGCTCCTAATTTCCTCTTGTAGAGTGAGTTCTCAGCTTCATAATTTTATGAGTACTTCTCTTCTTTAGGTAATAAGAAACAGTATATAGTGTCCATTTTCACTTGGCATGTTATTATTTAAAAATTGGCTCAACTTTACTCAGTGTTCATGTAAAATAATTCATTTAAATGAAATTTATATTAAGGAAATAGCTCTTAGCTATCCAAATTGTCCAGAAGTTTCTTATTTGTATTCTAATAATTGACACAAATTTTACACTTAAAAGGTCTATCCTATCTCCAGAATACAAGAAGAAAATAATAAGAAATAATGTTAAAATTATAATTTCTATATTGAGATACAGAAAATATAGATAGCTTTATTTATAAATATTTAAAATTTTATATTATCTAAGTATATAACAATATAGAAATTAAAATGTCTTTTTCTTATTAAAGATAATTCCAAGTTAATTTATTTCTCTTTAATTGGGAATAGATTTTTTAAAAGTACCAGATAAACTGGCTGTTTGTTTTAGTTATTGAAATTCACTTAATAAATATATGTAACAAAATTATAGAGTATGAGCATTCCAGAAGTTTAATAATTCCAATTATTTAAAGGTTGTAAATACCTAAAAAACTTTAGTTTCTCTCTCTCTCGTAGATTTTGTATCGAACAATTTTACATAGACCAATAGTTCTAATATTTTAATTGGGAACATTTAGAAACGTGGATGTGCTATATTGTGTTGTAACTGGAGATTCAGTTAGAGAAATCATGGTCTTTTGCCAAGATTAATTCTGGCAAGCAACACTGGCATAATATATTAAAACCCATGTCATAGAAACAGCACCTCAGAAATGGGAACTGAGGATTCAAGATTGGCAGTCTCCTAGTGCTTAATGTTAAGAACTAGCTTAAAGGCTAGTCATAATGATATTGGAAAAGGAATAATTCTTCCTTCCAACATGTTCTCAGAGTCCAAAAATATAGAGGAGATGGCAAAAAGATTGTTGAAAAATTACAGCTCTAGAAAATTAGGTCAAGAGATGAACTTGGAAGCCACCAATAAATAAAAGCCATAAATAATCATATAAATATTTTTGGAAGTCTTTTGACAATTTCTGGATAATGAATATTATTATACTCACTAAGGATATTGTCCTTATACTATATCCTTTTTAATAATGTTTTTACTCTATTTAGGCTTGTTGATTCCTCATTAAAGATATGGATTCCCTTTTTAAAAAAATTTACTTTAAGATCTGGGATACATGTGCAGAACATGTAGTTTCGTTACATAGGTACACATGTGCCATGGTGGTTTGCTGCATCTATCAACTCGTCATCTAGGTTTTAAGCCCTGCATGCATTAGGTATTTGACTTAATGCTCTCGGTCCCCTAGCTTCCCAACCCCCAACAGGCCCGGGTATGTGATGTTGCCCTCCCTGGGTCCATGTGTTCTCACTGTTCAACTTCCACTTATGAGTGAGAACGTGCGGTGTTTGGTTTTCTCTTCCTGTGTTAGTTTGCTGAGAATGATGGCTTCCAGCTACAACGGTGTTCCTGCAAAGGACATGAACTCATTCTTTTTTATGTCTGCATAGTATTGATATGGATTCAGTTTTAAAGCTTCATAAGAAAATCCATGGATAATTTCAATTCACTTAATTAACTCATGCTCTTCCCATTTAATAATTCTTGTTCTGATAACCATAAAGTGCTTGTTCTTAAACAATTCTCATTGCTTCTTTATAAATTGACACTATGCTTACAGTGATGGTATTATGCTAGAATCTCTGTAATAAAGCCATTAGAGGTCATAAGTGCTATTCTATGACTTTTTAGTGTGAGACAATTGAAATTGAAATAATGTATTGTCTTATATATTGTTTATGGAAGACCTGCATATTCCAATCTGTAGTATTTACTAATACAGTATATCTGCCTTATTTCACAAGTGAATACTTGAGGAGAGAGGAAAAGGTAAAGGAATGAGTAAGTCCAGTGGGCAAATAAGTGGTAAAATGAATTTTCTGTGAAGAGACACATCATGCAAAGTTGTAGAGGTGAGGAACTCTGCCAATGTCCAGTTTTGAGGATTTAAAACAGCCTGATTATTCTGTAATGATAGGATCTCAGCCATTAGATAGATGTGTGTGTGTGTGTGTGTGAAATGTATCTGTAGTTTGTATGAATGTATCTATAGCATAAAACTCTATAACTTAGCACTCGCACTCTGCAAAGCAAGAGAGCTGCGTAGATCACATCATAAGATCAAAAAAAAAAAAAAAAAGTTCCCTGAAGAACTCTCAGCTTACTCCAAAAATGGTTACTAAGCATTCCTTACATGGAAGAAATACATTTTCTTAAGGGGCAGGGGCATCTTAAGGATAATATAAAATTAAATAACAGTGTTATAGGACATGAGAGTTATTTAAATAGTGGAGTGGATTTCAGTGTGTGTTCATATTAATAGGAAATTTTCTCTAACTCAAAGGAAAACAGTGTTTCTGAAATTTTTATTTTACTCCAGGGAAAATCAGTATAAGATCATACAATAAACAAATGTATTTTAACAATAACTTCCACCTACATCTTCTTATAGCTGTTGATCATTGATTTCTGCAATGTTTTTCTGTTTGTGCCTTCAATAACTTTTCTACATCTGGTTTTATACAGGAATTTTCTTGAAAGATATATGTACATATTTTTCCTTTCTTATAAAATGGAAAGAAACAAATAGGAAGAAATGAAAGTTTAAATCCTGGGCAATAATTTTTCTTTTCATAGAAACCTAGATACCTGTGTTTGATTTGAAAGTGTTTTATAAACCAACATTTCAGTTTAAAATGTTATAAGTATGGCTGGTTGATTTAAGAAATATTTGATCAGCAAGGGGAAAGTGTTTAGAATTTTATTTAAAATGTATGCTTATGGCCTGGAATGGCGACTCATGCCTGTAATCCCAGGACTTTGGAAGACCAAGGGAGGTGGATCACTTGAGCCTAGGAGTACAAGACTAGCCTGGGCAATATAGACCTCGTCTCTATAAATTTTAGCTTTTTTAGTTGATTGGGTATACAGCATGCTGCCAGCTGCTTGGTAGGCTGAGTGGGGAGAACAACTTGAGCCCAGGAGGTCCAGACTGCAGTAAGCCGTGGTCACACCACTGCACTCCAGCCTGGATGGCAGAGTAAGACTCTGTCTCAAAAAAAAAAAAAAAAAAAAAAAAAAAAAATTAAACATAAATTATAAAACAGAAAAACCATAGTTTGTTAGATGTGAAACAGCTTTAAGAGCATGGAAACTGATCTTTCATTTAAAAGACTGAGAAATGCCCCTCTTTCAATGAATTGACACAATTCAGAATATGTTTTAAGATATAAAAGAGACTTTTTCTGAGAGCACATAACAGAAGCAGGACATTTGGTAATAGTTTAAACTCTGATAATGGTGAAATAGAAAGCAATATTAAGTAGAGAGGCAGTATGGCACACTGGTTAAAATTTGGACCGTGGAGTTATGTGTTTTGAGTTCAGGTTCTCTCAGTTTATTTATATTGAGCTTGAACATTTTATTTTGCCTGTTTTCACTTTCTATTACAGTATATTTTACACGGGGTTATTGTGTGGTATATGTATTAATGTAGGTAGATATTCAATAATTATTAGTTGTTTTATTATTATGTACTATTACTACAGCAGCTGTGAAAAATATTGTGAATGAACAGATGCTATCTTTCCCTTTTTTAAGCTATACTTGGAAGGAGAGAGGGAGACTAATGATGTGTCATTTCCTGGGAAATATGGTTAACAATGCCTTAATTTTAAAGGAATCAGTACTTCAATAGTGAAATTGAGTTTAAATATTAGCAAGTGTCCTTTATGGCCTCCAGCAGACAATCCAGCAAACCAAGCTGCATCTGCAGTGGAGAGAAAAATATAGTGGAATTTGCTCTGCACTCTCAGGTGGGCTTCTAAGAAACTAACTGTTCAAAGAGGAGGAGGATGCTCAAGTATTACTAAGGAAAATAAGGAAAGTATAAGTTGAAGTAGGTACTTCATTTTCTTAAATCAAGGGCATAAATTGGATTGCTTTTACGTTTCATTCTGAAAAATTAGTAGTGTCTTCCTTGAGTATTCTTTGAAAATAACTCTGAGACTGTGTATATTCTTCAGGAGACATAACTACAGTAAGAATTTGGGAATGAACCATAATTCTAGATAGTCTGAATTAGTTGTAAACATAAAAATGCTTGGGAACTCTCACGGAGTTATCCATGTGTTTTGGCAATGACAGATATCAATGAAACAGTTACTTTAATAGACCAGCAATGTCCGTTACAGGGAGGAAGAAAGACGGTGGCAAGTAGCTTATCAGACAGTTTGTATCAAAGTCAAAGCTTAGGCTCTTTGACTCTATAATCTAGAGTCAAATAATTTAAACATTCCCAAAGATAATATAATTCCCCTGTCAATCTAATTGCGGAAATCATCAGCATGTTTGAAACAAGTTACATGATCTACTAGATTGTGAATTTCTTTACAACAGAATCTATCCTGAGTTTACATGCCAAAAAAGTACTTGAAATCATTAAAAGTGAATGTTCCTAACAAACAAGATTGTCTAATAGTGAAATATGCTCCCTTTTAGGTGGTGAGTGCTCCTGAGGTATTATTTAAGAGACTTGATGTCATATATCTTCTGGAATAAAGGGAAATTATTAATATTGTCTATAATAATTAAAAGATGAATAATGTCTGTACCATTGAGTTTCCAATCTAACTTTAAAATTCAATAATCTCATGAATGTTATGATTATCTGTCCTAGCCTTATTACATAGGAAACAGACTTCTATTAAATAAAAATTAATTCCTCATTCATAAAATTAAAAATAAGATGTAGAATTTACTTCTCAGTAACCCCAAACTAGAAAGTATCTGTGGTGAAACACTAAAATAGATTATTCAAGATGAATGGTAAGTGATGAGCAATAATGAGCAGTTATAAAGCTGAAAATAATGCATCTAAAAATTAGGCAAATCATTTATGAAATACAGCAAGATTGTTAAGACATAACCTGAAATAGAATATATTTATGTTTTATAGAATATAAATGATGAGCCTCCTGTACGCAATCCACCACATTTGGAAACTCAAATTTATTCCACTGTTAAGAGTCCTTTCATTCAGCTCCACTGTTCAGACAAAGATTCTCCACAGGAACATCTGAGCTATACAACTGTAGGAGGTAAGACGTGTAATTTCAAAAATGTTATTTCTCTGCTGTTTTAGAAGGTACTCATATGAGATATTTTGTAACCACTGGAAATATATTATGAAACATATTTTAAAATAAAAATGTAAGACAATATAAATCACAATACATAATGTAATTTTATTTCCTTTTTATTACCTAATCATTCTCAGGAAATACAAATAATCAATTCACACTTCGGAGACTAGGTGGTGATCCTCCTTCTCTGGCCATCACGCAGAATTTCCAGTATGATGTATTTCAAGGGGTTCAGAGCCCTGTGACTTTCCAGCTACTTATTGAAGTCACTGATGAATTAGGTGGGAATAAGCCTAGTCAGCTGTCAGCCACTACAACAGTCATAATTCATGTCCTTCCCTGGACCACAACACAGCCAACTTCTTCCACAAAAACAACTACAACTACAGTAAGTACTTAGTGATGAAATATAATTCTAAAGTCATCTGAATTAGTCATAAACATAGAAAGTGCCTGGAAAACTCTCACAGGAGTTAACCTTGTGTTTTGGCAATGAAAGACATCAATAAAACAGTTATTTTAATAGATTTGGATTCTCCTCATCAATGTAAGGAGAAATTATTGAGGCCGTTAAATACTAATTTTGAATCAAAGTAAATACATCAATGTTAATCATTTTTATGGGCCCTTTCAAGATTTAGTTTAGAATTCTTAGTAATTTTGTTGAGTCTCATCACAGTGTACTTTTCTCTATTTAAATTAGAACTTATAAAAGTTTTTAATGTAAATAACACCATATTGAGCTCATAAAATATTTAACAAGCTTGTTTTTTTGAAAAATATGCAGTCTGACGGGAAAACAAGATATACACTTTGGCTGAGTCAGTTCAAGCTGCTTTTAAAAAATGCCATAGACTGGGTGGTATAAACAACAGACACATATTTCTCATGGTTCCGGAAGCTGGGAAGTCCAATGTTAAGGTATCAGCACATTTAGTGCTTTTTATAGTTCATAGATGGCTGTCTTCTCACTATGTTCCCATACAGTGGAAAGAGGGATAGACAACTCTCTGGGGTCTTTTTTATAAGGACTCTAATGTCATTCACGAGGGCCCCACCCTCGTGACCTATTCACCTCAAAAATGTCCCACCTCCTGATACCATCATATTGAGGGGTAAGGATTTCAACATGTTAATTTTGAGGGAACACAAACATTTTGTCCATAACACATTTATCTAAGAAGTTACAGAAAAGTCTTCCCATTGCTTGCCTTAAGAGTCAAGAAGTTTTGCATTAGTTATACAAAATCACTGTAATACAAATTTGAATATTCTTGATCCACAGGGAAAAAAATTGATTGGGATGGTATAGGACTGGTCATTCTACCAAGTGTCTCAAAGAAGCAAATTAAAATTTTCCCTGTGACACAGTAACAGTAGTCCAGCCTTCCAATTAGTCTAATCATTTTTCAATCCAATTGACACACCTCATGATTAAATATAGCCAGGCACATGAGAAGATAAGATACTATAACCAACTGAGAAGCAACAGAACCACAAAAAGCAGAAACACAGTAGCTATAAGTAATGGATTATCAAACATAAACTCAATTATTATTAAGCTCATGAAATGTAAACCAAGTCTGACATTTGGTTAGGGTGTTGGAGACTATAGAGGTAATAGAATATGTTAAAATAGTTCAAATATATCTAGAAATTGAAATACAATAACGAATTACAACTTGACAGATGGATTTAATGGCTGATTAGAAACAGCCAAAGAGACAATTAAGAACTGAAGATATGTCAGAAGAAACTATCTGGAATGAGATATGGAAAGACAAAAATGATGGGAATTACTAAGGGAGAGGGAGGACATAAAAATGAGAAAGAGAAGAGCTGGTTTATTTTAACTTGAGAGATGAGACAGGGAGAGGAAAAGAAGCAGTGTCAAAATATTTTCAAAATTGATTAAAGATAGTAAATTGAAGAAGTCTCATGATTCCCTAGAGGAAAAAATGAAAATAAATTTATACTTAAACAGAACATGGAAAATCTACATAAAATCCAAATATAACAAGAAATATTAAAATCAGTTGTGAAAAAAAAAGAAAGATTTCCTTCAAATGAGTGTTCACAAGACAGCTGACTTTATAATAAAAATAATGGAAGCTAGAAAAATTGAAATGTTCAAGTAACCAAAAGAAAATAACCACCTAGAATTCTATACCCAGCAAAAAATACATTTAGGTCAAATATATAAGCTTTCAATTTGTCTTTAACTGGATCTCATAGTATTTTTATTCATTCATTCCAAAATATTCTCTATTCCCTTAACTTCTAAAGATATGGAGAATTTTCTAGTTATCTGTTTCAATTTGTAGTATAATTATTTAGGATCAGAGATTATAACCTTCGTGACTTCAGTCAACTGAAATAGATGGGGAATTGCTTTACAGTCTGATATATGATCCAGTTTTGTAAATGTTCATGTGGTCATATGATGTTTGTCAAAATGAAACTACAAGGCAATGGTAAAAGGATGAGAGTTTCAAGAAATTATACTGGGCAACTGATATGCATATAGACAGAGTGGAAACAATCCCCTATAAATCAAGTCTAAATGCATTATAGACATAAAATGGCAATAATAAATAAAATAACTATACTTTAGAAAGAATTTAAGAGACTACCTTATTAACTTTGTAATAGGGAAAGATTTCATAAATAAGACAAAACAAAACTAGAATAAGAAAAAAATTGAGAAAATTGAATACTTTAGAATTAAGAACTTCTTGTAGATGAAAGGATAGGATGTCTAACTTTTGGATTAAAATAATTTGGGGTGGAGAGGAGTAAGAAAGAAAAAATACTAAATAAAACGGTATACATTGACAATTACTGCTATTGTATGATGGGTACCCGGTGGATTATTGTAATATTTTTATACTTTTGTGTATGTGTTAAGTATCATATAAAGTAGTTGTAAAATAATGGAAAGGAAAATAATCTGAGATGCCCATGAAATTTGTTAAACTATTAGTATTTAACACGGCAAAGTGCTCCTCAAATTACCCTCACAGATAAAATACTCTCACTTATTTAGTGCTTCATTAAAACTTTGTTATCTGCTTTAGAGCTTTTAGTCATATATTTTATATAGTTAAACTCTATAATTTATTATTTAAATCATGAATATTCTCCTGGTCACCAGCAAATTGCTTCTGAGTCTCTCTCCCCACTCCATGGCATATGACAATAGAACTTTCTTTCATATTCCACAAATATATATTAAAATTGTTTGATAAGTCAGGTAAATATTGCCTATGACTAAGTTATATTGTTAGTGATATTGTAAGGTATTATGGTAGAATTTCAAACAGTTAAAAAGTGTTGTTTTTCATTTCTGGCTCAACATGAACCTCACCTCTTTAATTCTGAGTCAATTTTCTCTGCTAAAATCTTGCTCCTTTGGGAGAGATCATATTTAGCCTGTATCATCGAGGAAAAAAAAGCTCCTAATTTTTGTTAACACATGGTTTTCCACCATTCAGTTTCCCAATTAGTAAAGCTAAATCTAGCAAAGCAGAAGACATTGTAATAAAACGTAATAGACAGACAAATTTTGCAGCAAGATGGGAAAGGATTTTAAAATTTGTAGTTGAGCTAAGGGGTATTCTAATCTATGTACTTCCTTTGGTAATCTACATTAGGCTTGCTAAAAGAGGCAAACCAATTAATACTGTCCTCAAATGATTACCAACCTGTGACTTATGAATTTATTGCCACAGACTGTAGCAAATGGTCCATCTTTTCTCCATAACCAGTATCAGCTTTTATATTTATATGTGTACTAATATAATACACACATCTCTGCAGGGAGACATATGTGCAAAAAGTGTAACCAAACCAGAAGTAACCTTAGAAATTCTGTGTTTCAACTAATTCATTGTGTAAGAAGGGAAAATGATATGCAGATAGGTTATCACTTACATTTGCTTGAGAGTAAATAAACATACGAACACACCTGTATATTTTATGATAGCCTTTAAAAAACTCATATTTCTAAACATTTGTTAAATGCAGCACTGACTAGCCATTATTTATATTTGGGTACGTGTATTAGTCTGTTTTCATGCTGCTGATAAAGACATACTGGAGAGTGGGAAGAAAAAGAGGTTTAATTGGACTTACAGTTCCACGTGGCTGTGGAGGTCTCAGAATCATGGCGGGAGGTGAAAGGCACTTCTTACGTGTGGGCAGCAAAAGCGGAAGCCCCTGATAAACCCATCAGATATCGTGAGACTTATTCACTATCACAAGAATAGCACAGGAAAGACCAGGCCCCATGATTCAATTACCTCCCCCTGGGCTCCTCCCACAACAAGTGGGAATTCTGGAAGATACAATTCAAGTTGAAATTTGGGTGGCAACAGAGCCAAACCATATCATTCTGCTCCTGGACCCACCAAATCTCATCTCTTCACATTTCAAAACCAATCATGCCTTCCCAGCTGTCCCCTAAAGTCTTAGCTCATTTCAGCATTAACCCAAAATTCCATAGTCCAAAGTCTCATCTGAGACAAAGCAAGTCCCTTTCCACCTATGAGCCTGTAAAATCAAAAGCAAGCTAGTTACTTCCTAGATATAATGGGGGTATAGGTACTGGGTAAATACAGCCATTCCACATAGGAGAAATTGGCCAAAAGAAAGGGGTTACAGGTCCCATCCAAGTCCAAAATCCAATGGGGCAGTCAATTTTTTTTTTTTTTTTTGGAGGGGGAACAGAGTCTCGCTCTGTTGCCCAGGCTGAAGTGCAGTGACTCCATCTGGGCTCACTGCAAGCTCCGCCTCCCGGGTTCACACCATTCTCCTGCCTCAGCCTCCCGAGTAGCTGGGACTACAGGCGTCCACCACCACGCCGGGCTAATTTTTTGTATTTTTAGTAGAGACGGGGTTTCACCGTGTTAGCCAGGGTGGTCTCGATCTCCTGACCTCGTGATCCGCCTGCCTGGGCCTCCCAAAGTGCTGAGATTACAGGCGTGAGCCACTGCGCCCGGCCTTGGGGCAGTCAAATTTTAAAGTTCCAAAATGATCTCCTTTGACTCCAGGTCTCACATCCAAGTCACACTGATCCAAGAGGTGGGTTCTCATGGTCTTTGGCAGCTCCACCCCTGTGACTTTGCTGGGTACAGCCTCCCTCCTGGCTGTTTTCACGGGCTGGTATTGAGTGTCTGTGCCTTTTCCAGGTGTACAGTGCAAGTTGCCTATGGATCTAACATTCTGGGGCCTGGAGGATGGTGGCCCTCTTCTCACAGCTCCACTAGGCAGCGCCCCAGCAGAGACTCTGTGTGGGGGCTCTGACTCCACATTTCCCTTCTGCACTGCCTTAGCAGAGGTTCTCCATGAGGGCCCTGCCACTGCAGCAAACTTTTGCCTAGGCATCCAGGCATTTCCATACATTTTCTGAAATCTAGGCAGAGGTTCTCAAATCTCAATTTTTGACTTCTGTGTACCTGCAGGCTCAACAACAGGTGAAAGCTGCCAAGGCTTGGGGCTTCCACCCACTGAAGCCACAGTCCCAGCGGTATGTTGACCCCTTTCCGCCATAGCTGCAGCAGCTGGGACACAGGGCACCAGATCCCTAGGCTGCACACAGCACAGGATCCCTGGGCACAGCCCACAAAACCACATTTTCTTCCTGGGCCTCCTGGCCTGTGATGGGAGGGGCTGCCGTGAAAGTCTCCAACAAGGCCTGGAGCTTTTTTCCGTGGCCTTGGAGGTTAACATTAGGCTCCTTGCTGCTTATGCAAATTTCTGCAGCCAGCTTGAATCTCTCCCCAGAAAATGGGATTTTCTTTTCCATGACATAGTCAGGCTGCAAATTTTCCAAACTTTTATGCTCTGCTTCCCTTATAAAACTGAATGCCTTTAACAGTATCCAAGTCACCCCTTAGATGCTTTTCTGCTTAGAAATTTCTTCCGCCTTATACCCTAAATCATCTTTCTCAAGTTCAAAGTTCCACAAATCGCTAGGGCAGGGGCAAAATGACACCAGTCTCTTTGCTAAAACGTAACAAGAGTCACCTTTACTCCATTTACCAACAAGTTCCTCATCTCCATCTGAGACCACCTCAGCCTGGGCCTTATTGTCCATATCACTATCAGCATTTTGGGCAAAGCCATTCAACAAGTCTCTATGAAGTTCCAAACCTTCCCACATTTACCTGTCTTCTTCTGAGCCCTCCCAACTGTTCCAACCTCTGACCTATTACCCACTTCGAAAGTCGCTTCCACATTTTCGGGTATTTATCAGCAATGCCCTCCCTACTCTAGTGGTACCAGTTTACTCTATTAGTCTGTTTCCATGCTGCTGATAAAGACATACCCTAGACTGGGAAGAAAAAGGGTTTTAATTGGACTTACAGTTCCACATGACTGGGGAGGCCTCAGAGTCATGGCCACTTCTTACATGGCAGTGGCAAGAGAAAACAAGGAAGAAGCGAAAGTGGAAACCCCTGATAAACCCATCAGATTTCGTGAGACTTATTCACTATCAGGAGAATAGTACGGGAAAGACCGGACCCCAAGATTCAATTTACCCCCCCTGGGTCCTTCCCACAACATGTGGGAATTCTGGGAGATACAAAACATATGAAGTTGAGATTTGGGTGGGGACACAGCCAAATCATATCAGTATGTTATAAAGGTCACCTGTATTTCCAACTATCTGTCTATTTCCCAACTGTGTGGTCAAACCTTGTGCCAGGTATTGGTGAACAAAGTTAAGAAAGTCAGAGAAAATCCTTCTTACTATAAATGGTGGAATATAAAACTGTAACTGCTTTAAATAATAAACATTCATGTTCAGAAAGTGGAGGATTATTACAGCGTAAATTTGAAGATATCTGTACAATGTCCTAAGGAAGATGGACTTTGTCTTCCAATCAGAGAGGATCTAAAGAAAGATTACAAGAAAGGGTGACGGTATCAGATATTTCTAAGTATGAATGATTTTAGACTAAGGATGCGAAAATACGAAAGGAAGATTGGTGGATGCAGATAAAGTGCTCACAAAACCAGCTAGGAGCTTGTTTTAATAATCCAGATGAAAGACTTAGGCTCTAAACCAAGGCAATAGTACTTTATGTGAAGATGAACTGCTACATCTAAAATATACATAATTAATAGAATTCACCATCTATTGTATTTAAAGTTTGTGCATTAGTATATATATATATTATGATATATCATGGGAAAGAGAATTTCTCTTAGGACCTAGCCATTATTATTATAGACTATATATTTTATTATTATTAATACAAAGCAGATCTTTCTATTTAGAATATTGGATGAGATATGAAAACTTAAAAACATTTCTAAGTGGTTAGAATATAATGCCAGAATTTTATCTGCTTCTAAAATGTAACTATAAAAGCCTATTTCAGAAATAGAACATTCTTAAAGCCAGATTGCTAACAATGTCTATGAATTTTAGAGGAACAAAAAGGCCTAATGATAAAAAGTTCAAAGTAATTAAGAATGAATTCAGTTACATTACAAATATTATAGGAGACCCTTTCAGCATGAAATTCATTATAAATGCAGACTTTTAAAGGAAAACTTCATTCTATGTTCTTTAGAAAAAAATTAGAGCATCCCATAAACTGTAATCTACTGAAAGCATTCAATAAAGATCTTTGCATCTTTTACAGTGCCAAATATGGTACTTGATAAATCAAAGACCAAGGCCATATGTTATCAGAAAGGTATGTGATAGTTCATAATCGGGAGGAGGGGGGGTTCATGAACCATGTTAGAATCTGATGAAAGCTTATGGCTCCTCTCTCCAGAACAACACATACATGTGTGTACACAATTTTATATTCAATTTTAGATCCTGTAAAACCCATCCGTGGAATCCAGGTTACAGAATACTGACTAAAAACAAGAGTTTATCAGTGCTTTTTAATTTGTAAAAAAAAAAAAAGTGTTTTCATGAGCAAAATATGTTTCTATTAGTATACAGTGAAAGTCACTAACATAGCTACAGGGAAATTTTACATAATATATTCCTTAAATATGTCAATATTTGGCATGCACTTGTAGACATTAGAATAAGTAAAATAATACCTTGAAACTTAGGAAGGAGAATAGAAAGAAATCCTTTTATCTGAAGTGTAGAATAACTTAGTTAAATAAGGTAATGATAAATAAGCCCAACCCTAAATTAAATTAAATAAACAAAACTGTTGTATATTGTCTTCTGATTCACCTTAGTCTTTGAACCCATACCTGATTATTCGGAGGTCTCAGGGCAGGTAGAGAAGACATTAAGCCATGTTTCATGAACTGAATTAAACCCTTCCAATTTGAGTCCAGATTGGCTAAAGAGACAATGAGGTAACTGGCTAGACACCATTTCCTGCAAATGTGATCCCCAAGGAATTATGAATCAAAACTCCTGAAACTATCTGCATGTAGCAAATTGAGCCCATAATCAAAATTCCAGAACTAATGTCTACTTTGACAAAATGAAAGAAAGGTAGATTTAAATCATCAAAATGTATAACTATGTTTTTTACTCTGATTTCAACATAAACAGTGTATAAGCAGAAGACTAGGAAGGAGAAGGTCTATAAATAACTCTGTCCAATATTTTCATCATTTCAACCATTCATACTTCATGATGCAAATCAGTAATGAAAAGGTTTTAAACAATCAGTGAAGAACTAAAAAAAATTTAAGAGCTGCATAGAGTGGCAAAACTGGAATTTTTCAGGGCTTTTCACTTAATTTGGACATTAAAGATGAATCCTGCGGATATTATGGCTGCTTAGACACACCAGAGACTTGTATCTTTGTAATCTCATGTGTTTTTTCTTCTATTGTGCTCATTGCACAGGCACATTACTTTTCCAAGGCTGATTTGACTCGTCAAAGACCAAACCCTTACTACATATACCTCATAAGATAATTTACAACCAAATACTCTTGGAACTTTGTTTTCAGCTGATAGTTTGAAACAGTCGTGTATGCTGGAGCTGGCTTATCCCAGCTGAGACAGCCCATTGTTAAGCATGCAGAAATTTTGTAGTCTTGTTGCTAAGCATTTCATAGCTTGAAATAGGTAATGGTGGGAATATTTATATCACAAAAATTGGCAAATGCATATCATGTTTTTGGTTTTGTTTTACCTTTTAAAAGTTGGTTTACCAGCACATTATTGGACCTATTTTATTCTTTAGTAGACATAGAAAGGCAAAAAAATTTATGGTGAATAGGAAGAAAGTTTAAAAGAAATTAGCAATGTTTGTGTATGACATGGATATTTTTTGAAGCCAGAGTGCCCATGGAAGCCACCAGCACTATCTGCTAGCCTGAGTCTAATATTCACTAGACTCTATCCAAAACGCCTGTAGAGATTAGAGATATATATTACTTGCTGTCAACTATGCTTTAATATCCACCCTGCCTTGTCAACCTAGGAAGTGGAGCTCATTGTGATATTTCAATGATCACCTGATGTCTCTAACCCATGAATTAAGGTTTTCTTGTTCTTTATCTTCTCCTAATATGAAGACTTAAATTGCAAAATAATAGTAGTGGTAATAATGGTCACAAATTGTTTGCCTACTGAATGCTATAAACTTCCATAAGGCATTTTCTTCCCCATAGAAACTCTACAAACTAGGCAACATTGTTCCAAACAAAAAAATTAACTTGCTCAAATTAAGTGAAAGTAATAATTTTAGCCCAGATATGTCTGTTTCCAGAGAACGTGTTTGCTCCATTATACTAGTATGGCTATATTTTTCAAATTTGATTAATTCATGCATGTTTTTTAAATAAAAATGAATCCCCTAGACATCCAATATTGATTTATATTAGTTTTGTAAGAAGGACAAAAATATATATATTAGATTATATATCTTTAAATGCAGTAGCAGAATTATAACAAATCTGCATCTCTTACCTCAAATTGTTTCTAAGAAAGAACTAGTAAAGAAGCATTGATGTAATGAGTTGATGATGATGAAAATAATACCTTTATGGAATGCCAGAAATTGGAGAGGCTTTGACAAAACATATTAAAAAGAAAGCATGCCCATTTTTATCTGGTCTGGCCAAGCATACAGGACAGATGCATGATGAGATATGATGTATGTATTTACCCCTGTGTGAAACAATAATAAAAGATCCCTTAGACTTATTGGGGTACAATGGAAATTTTTGCTACTTATCTTGGAACACTCTGATAGTCAACCTGCAAACTGTGTAATTATTCTTCTTAAATTGTGAATATGGGAACTAAGGGGCTCATTCACCCTTCTATTTGTGGATTTGGAGCAAAGTCTCTTGGTGACCCTCAGAACATTTCACTTTCTGCTATTTGATAAGGGATGTAAGTTATGCAACTGTTTTACTATTTCTGTATGTATTATTTCACATTTAATCACTCTATAAAAAAACAAACTGCATGAATAAATAGTGAGAATCACATTTTACATTAATTTATTTATTGGTCTTTGTGTCCATCTGACTCTCAAAAGGAAACAAAGAATGAGAAAAGTTGTGGGAGGAGCTATTTAAAAGGGTATAGACACAGTTAAGGAAAACCAGCATGACATATATCTGCCTGTCATTCCATAAGCAGATTACATCCTGTACAATTGATATATATTTCCTTTTCTGATTCCACTTGATGACTCTGCTGCCTAAAGATGCTTAATGAAGTCTTCCTAGGCCATTCAACATAAGAGCTAAAGTTTATTTTTAAGGAAAATAATATCTTACCTTATTAAAAAGAGAACACTAGTTTTCATTAGCATAGTTGACTTATTTTTAAAGATTGCCTATAAGCTAGAAACTAATATTGTACTTAATATTTTACACAATATAAAGGAAGTCACATGGCATTCTGGTGTAATGATATGGATAGTCAAAGTGAGACAAGTCACTGATTAAAGAGATTTAAACAATTTTTTAGGTTTGGATCTTTTTTTTTTTTGATCTCCTAAATAATGACCTTTCACTCAAGAAAAATAATAGTTGTGCAGTCAATCCCTTAAAATTTCTGTCTTTATATTTTTAAATATTTTTTCCTTTTTTTCTTTTCATGCATTCTAATTTGTATGACATACATTAATTGAATTAGTACCTAGGATTAAGAATGAATAAGAAGCTCAAGGAGTAATATTATAGTAAAAGAAAAAAGCACTTAACTTTTTTATACTAACAAGGCTCAGAAAACAATTTTGACAACATTAATTTTTAAATTTTAATCATATTCAATAATTTATAATATGACCAGGCCTTCTAATCAAAGGGAAGTAAAGTTTTCAAATGAAATTTTGCAATTAAATGTAAACAACATAATTTCACATAGATTGTATCCAAACAGTTTTTACATTTATAGTAAGCAATCCTAAGGTCCAAGTAGTGCAATAGAAGGAGTGTGGCCTTAGAAATAAGACAGGTCTTGGTTTGAATTCCTGCTCTTTGACTAGATCATCCTGTAAAACTGGGTTGAGTTATTTACCACCTTTGAACCTCCATTTCCAATTTTCAATAGAAATTATTAAATTATTTTAGAAGCCTCTCCTGGTGCAGTGCCCAGAATATAGAAAGTCATTAATAGCTAGTAGCATTATATTAATGTTTATTAATTATTTTATAAATGTGTATTAATTGATTATAAACACAGAAAGATTGTTTGAAAACATCAAGTGTAAGTGATTGCTGATATAGTTACCAAACCACCAGTTCTCATTTACAGTTCTCCTTAAGGAAAAAAATGTTATATTTTATTTTACAATTGTATTTATCTTATTATTTTACTTATTTACTTTATATTTATTTATTATTTATACTGATATTTAAAAATATATTTTCTAATATTTATTAAATTTTATAGTAATTTTCTTAGCAAATGGGCAGGACCAGTATTTCTTCTTAAATTGGAAGTTTTACCACTATTTGAAACAGATCATGAGAAGCATCCATTAGACACACTTGAATGAGAATGTCTTAATTGCAACCTTTTAAATAATCTTCTTCCAGTGAGCATTAAATGAAATAATTTGAAAGCCAGTAGAAATAGCATAAATTTTACTCATCTAGGTCATAGCCTTACACATCTGCTGAGACTATAATGCCCACTGACGAAAGATTTCGTGACAAGGAAGATTATTATTATTGTCTTTTCTGTAAAATATAACAAGTTAAGTAATTAAGGTTATGAATCAAACCAAATTAACTGTGCACAGCTGTAAGAAGCTTAGTGCATGACCACATGACAGATGGGAAATTCTTTTCTTTTCACTCGTGATTTACCTAATGGTGAGATAAATGTCTGATGACATACAAAAACCAGGGTCCTGTCAATCTTTAGCCATCTATTTCATCACTCGTCATGTTCCTGACAGGGAGGAGTAACTGCTCAATTGTCCAAGTATAAGTGTCTTCATATTTTCTGCTTAGGCAAAACTGTAAGCTGTGGAAAAAAAGTTTTAAGTTACATTTTAAAAGTAAATATAAAAAGGTACACTTTGCACAATTATATATACATAATCTAAAATAATTTTCAGAAATTTTAAGATGCAATAATGAAATCAAATTTTATTATTTTAATTTAATTAATATCTGACAAAAACTTCCTAGTCATGGAAATGATCTTTATAAATCTATTTATATGTAAAATTTCCACATGAAAAAAAATCATTTGATTAAATCATATTTAGTGTCAGCTGTTTTTGTACATGTTACAAAGGGGAAAATGAAGACACCAGAAGTTTAAATAACTTTATCAAGGTCACAGACATAGTGAGTGGTAGAACCAGAAAGACTAGCAAAGAGACAGAGAAATGGTCAAGGCTTGAGGAATCTCCTGACTTGTAAGGCAAGTGAGTTGGACAAAAGATAATGAAATGAGGTGAAGAGATTGACAGGGATCATATTATGCAAAGACTTAGAAGCCATAGTAAGTATAGAGATTGATTTCCAGTGAATCAAATTACAAGTCATTTTGACAAGTGCTGTAAAGGAAGTGTGAATAAATGTAGGACAGATAACATGGCAAATTCTGACTTGAAGAATATTGAGAAACTCCCAGAAGAGATATTTGTATTTTATGTAGGTCTTTGATGGATAGAATGAGAAGCAAAGACATTTCAAAATGGTGGAAATTGAGGAGTATGGATATGGAAGTGCATAGTCTTTTCTTGAAAGGAGAGAAACCAAGCATGTCTGGAGCATGTGAGGAGCACTAGCCAGAGGCAAGGCCAGAAAGGTAGATAGTAGGGAGACTGACAAAGGCCTAGAGTCAATGCTATGGGTTTTAGACTTTGTTTTGTAGTTAATACAAAGCCATGTTAGATTCCTAGGAAGTGCAAACGAATCGTTGAAACTAAACCAGCCGAGTGAAAGATAGAATGCAGAAGAGAAGACTGGAGGCAGCAGGTTCAGGCAGAATGCAATTGCCAGAAATAAGACCAGGCATTTGCCTTTACCCTCATGGTTCCTACCTACTGGGGCCTCCAAAGAGTTTACAAACAATGAAAACATAAGGGGATAAAGGAATAAGCTATGGAAGTGCTGAGAGGAACAAATGCTAATCCCCAAATTTGGCTCTTTAAAAATGTTTTGACTCATCAATTGAAAAAGGATATTGCTGACAGGGTCCAGCTTGCACATAATGTACACTTCAATATCTACTCTGTGTACATGGATTACTATGGCGATTAGATTAGAATAGCTATATGTATTGTACAAAGAATTTTGTGAGGATTAAATGAAACAAGGGATATGAAAGCTCTTGTAATAAATGTTATATAAATATAAAGCATTAATATTATATTTAATCCCTATACAAAGATTTTGCTTTTACATTGCTAGTGAAAAAGGTAATATTCCTACTTATCTTAGATTTTGAAATATGAAAAAATGTGAATTATTTAATATAAAAGCTTTAGTTGTTTCTTTGTGTGCATATATGAGAGAGAGGGGGAAATAAAAGAGAAAACAGAAATCAGGAAATCTACTCTTTTTTGTCAGGCAAGGGAAGTGTAGAAAGTTAGAATGATTCCTTCAGCTAACCTCTAAGCAATTTTCAGATGCCTCGAACTGGCTCTATACAGTTAAGTTCTCATGGATGAAAATTTGTAATTACTTTTATATGAATATAATGGTGATTTACAAAATGATGCCTACATGCCTTGATATAGGAATTGGATTGTTTTCTCAGAACTCTCATATCCTCATTTTGGGGCACGTTGCCTAGTCCATTAAAAAGAACATGGTCTTGGAGATATATGACTTTTTATCTGAATACCAATTCTGCCACTTAGTGGAGACACATGAATTTTTATCTGAATACAAATTCTGCCACTTAGTAGCTATGGAACTTTTGTTAACATACAGAGCTTCCGTTCCTCCTTCGTAAATTGGTGGTACTGAACACATCTCTCTTAGAATGGGCAAGTAATAGAGTTTTAAAAGGCTATGTTAATAATATAACTAAATAATATAGCTAAAAGACTTAGCACCAACCATGACAAACAGTTGCTTTTAAATTAATGCTACCCCTACCCTTTTTGTTTTAATCTGCCATGCTGTCACCAAATGTGCCCAATGAAGAAAGAAACATGTTCTAAGAATATGTTTTCAGTGTTTTCTCACAAACACCTTTGTCAGGCTCTATATTTCCTTCATATGGCGATTTTTGAAATACGGTAACTGCTCAATAAACATTTGTTAAAGAGAAAGGAAGGGAAGAAGGATAAAAAGGAAGGAAGTTGGGAGGGAGATAAGGAAGGATGGAAGAAGGAATGAGAAAGCAAGTTAAACAGGTGTGGGCTGTGGTATCTTTACTTACATTAGTCACAACATTCTTTCCCATACCGGTGCTTAGTGCAGGTATTATTTCTTAACAAGTTGTAAATAGAGCTAGGTGATTAAGTGTGGTAATCAAATTGTCTGTCATTCTTTTAGTCTATGATCTGGAAATACAGCATAGTATTTATTTAAGAAAACAATGCCACAATACTTCAACTGACACTACTGGAACCTTTCTTGTTCTTTCTTTGTCCAGACATGCCCTTATTGTTGTTGTATAAAGTAGAATGTTCAGCCCTATAATACTTGATCTCTGCAACTATCGAAATTCAACAAAGTAACCAGGAGTCCTCTCCCTCAATTGTATAAGTAGTGTTATTTCTGTTACTACCATCGTGGACTGATCTTCTTTGCAGAGGTCTGCTTTCTCCTTTTATTATTTCTGTGAAATCAGCCTCGTGGATTATATTGCCTTAAGAAATGACACACCTTTGGGAGGCTGAGGTGGGCGGATCACCTGAGGTCTGGAGTTCTAGACCAGCCTGGCCAACATGGTGAAACTCCGTCTCTACCAAAAATACAAAAAATTAGCCGGGTGTCGTGGTGTATGCCTGTAATCCCAGCTACTGGGGAGGCTGAGGCAGGAGAATCGCTTGAACCCGGGAGGCGGAGGTTGCAGTGAGCAGAGATCCTGCCGCTGAACTCCAGCCTGGATGACAGAACGAGACTTCATCTCAACCAAAAAAAAAAAAAAAAGAAGAAGAAGAAGAAAAGACACCTTAATACTTGAGTGTTCACAAAACTTACCCTGTCATATGCTGCCATCTGCTGGGAAGGTAATGTTGCTTGGTCATGGACTTTACATTAAAATCTGTGTTGAACTTTGTATTGCTAACTTCTTAAATGGTCACACTTTAGATAGTAATGGAAAATTACTTGGGTAAAAACTTTTTGTGCTTTTACGATAGGAAGCAGGAAAGGGCAACAGTGATCTGACCCATTTTTGAAATAACGCTTTGCCCTATAAAAAACTTGCTGATTCATTCTATCTGTCATTTAGCCAACACTAATTATTGTCTTCTGTGCCAAGAACTACAGAGAATCCACAAAGATGAGCAAGAAATGGTTCTGTTTAATAAGAGTTTATTTCCTAGTAGGAAGAATCACAAAGGAAGTAAATGTGGCAACGTATTCTAGTTGTTACAGTAGAAATATAAGAAAAGAGGGTGTGGATATGGTAATTTCTACCCCAAAGTCAGGCTTTTTGCAAGAGCAATGGTAGAAGGTAACCATGATAATGAACAAATATTCACCAAGAAGGCAAGACGGGAGAAAGAATTCTGGCCAGAAGAAATATTATAAACAAAGACATTTGTTTCTAGAAAAGATGATACTTGTTTTTTGTGGCATTAAGAGATGTTATTATGCCTTATTATTTGCTATATTTATTTTTAATTATTCAAAGACAAGAAGTAAAGTGAAATGTGCAAGATATTCTACACAGCATATACATCTTTATAATTTTGTTCATTGAACTGCTATTAATACTTCGTATTTATTATATTTCTCAGATTACTACTTCTGTCTTAATAAAGATTTCATATTATTGGATCCCTGATAACTGGATTCCTGCGTTACTAACTCTAACAGGAGCTCTTTTTGTGATGTGCCTCTGTGCTGTTGCATGGTGCCTCTTTAAAGAGTAAGATTTTAATTGCTGTTTCTATTTGAATTTGTTCATTACTCATAAAGACCATCAGCAATGGCTTAAAAAGAGCAGGATGAAAGTAGAAAGAAGAAATTGGAGAAAATGTCATTGAGCACCTATTACTTTAAGTGCTTTACTGATGTTATCCTTGCTGATAATCACAACAATGCTGAGAGATAGGTAACAGCATCAGTGTTTTAGATTTAGATGAATGATTTTAACCAAGACCTTTTGGTTCTAAAGCTAATATTCTTTCGCTAAGTGATCAATCAAATGATTCAAGATAAAACCATTCGTCTGAAAAAAAAAAAAAAAGAGAAAGGAAATGAGATTTTTAAATTTCCCATGGAAAAGGAACAGATGAAATTTAGTTGGTACATATTTAAATAAGATCAAGTCCTCTGCCTGTATTTTCCTGTCAAAGGATAGACAGAAGTCTCAAAAAGGTAAGATGAAAGAATTTCAACAGTAATTATAGAAGGAGTGAATTAATTCAGGAAATATCTCCTGAGCTTTCACAGCTCAGATTGTGTCAGCTGAGCAGAATACAGAGATGATAACAAGCAGTACCCGCCCTCCAGGAGCACAGCCTTGACTAGAAAGGGCTCAGGAGAATGAATGGTTGTAATAGATTAAAAGAGAGAGTAAAAAGAGAGGGTAATTGAAATTTAAATATCTTTCTATGGCATACTTAACTCTGACTCAGAGAGATTGGGCAGGGAATGTTTCACAGAGAACATGCCACTGAAACTGGCAGTAGAAGAATGAATGGAGGAAAATATAAAGGAAATACATAAAATTAGTTTATATTTAAGGGTGATTTTTCTTTTGTGAGGCATAAAAATGGAAACAGGATTATATGAACACTACTATATTTCCTCACTAACAAAAGTCTGACTTTTATGCTGGAATATGGAGTATAGATTCTGCAAGGTAAAGTAATAAAACCTAAAGATAATAATTGTATTAACATGAAAGTAAAAATGTATTAAGGACAACTGAGAAGCTGCCACTTTTATGTAAAATGGAGATAGTATAGTAAATTTGAATTTTTGTTTTGAAGGTGATATATACCTTAGCACAATATTTGGATTTATAATGGTGATATCAAGTGCCTGAATAAATAAGCAATTTATTATTGAATTTTAAAAAGGAACCATTTGTTCAAAAAATATAGTGAATTAAAGTGTAATAAGTAGGTTTAAAAGTAAGTGTTGCACCCATTTCCTCCTTTTCCCTATAACTAACTCCTGAATGAAATCTGGTTCAGATGTATCATGGAAGGAG
The DNA here is from genome assembly GCF_002776525.5 of Piliocolobus tephrosceles. Taxonomy (NCBI): domain Eukaryota; kingdom Metazoa; phylum Chordata; class Mammalia; order Primates; family Cercopithecidae; genus Piliocolobus; species Piliocolobus tephrosceles. The sequence goes on from NC_045441.1 coordinate 90,911,127, forward strand.
ATCTGTGAATGTGCAATAGACAAGAAGAATATAACAGAGTAATAGTGCTACCATATACACTAGAAACTTCTTCCCAGATATTCCACTAGAATGAAATCTATTACACTGGAAACTTCTCCCCAGATATTTCAATGTCATCTACCATGTTCATACTTTTTTTTCTGAATGTAGAAATGGCAGAGTAATCTGAAATATTTTTATATCTAAGGAGCTGATGTTTTTTATTTGATTTTGTTAAAATAGTTTAAGGACATTATTTTTACTTTCACATTCAAAAGAAATACTTATTATTGGCATTATGTGCAACTGTTTTATTTTTTGCATGTGGAGGGTTAACTAGAAGTTTAAGTCTATTTGATTAAGATCAAAGCAGGGAGCTGATTTTGATAAATTTTGACAATTTTGATCAAAAAATAAGCGTTAAGTTTCTTTTTTCAAACATATTGCACCCCTGTTTTTTGTTCTTTTACTGTAGTTCTCCCGTTTGTTCAAGATTATTTCCCCACTGTCACAAACATCACCAGAGTCAACCAAGTCTCACAACCAAAGGGCCTGGACTGGTACCAAGGTAAAAGTAGGGCCGATGCTTTAAGGAAAGAAATTTTAGGCAATAAGATGTGTTTCTTAATGCTTTATTAATTTTCAAATATAGAGCCACAAAATAGTGATTGGTATGTTAGTCCATTCTGGCTGCCATAACAAAAATGCCATAAGATAGGTGGTTTATAAGCAGAAAACATTTATTTTTTACAGTTTCAGAGGCTGGGAAGTCCAACATCAAGGCAGGAACAGATCTGTTGTCTGGTGAGGGCCTGCTTCCTCAGAGACAGAGCCTTCTCACTACAACCTCACATGCTGAAGGGGCGAGAGGTTTCTCAGGGATCTCCTTTATAAGGGACACTAATTCCATTCACAAGGGCTCTTCCCTCATGACATATCTCTCAAAAGGCCCCAGTTCCTAATGTCATTACCTTAGGGGTCAATTTAAACATATCAATTTTAGGGGACACAGACATTCAGATCACAGCAATTAGTGTTTTGGAAGTTTAAATTTTGCTCCTAAATTCTTAAACAGAGGAATTTTCAAAAATGACTCTTATGTTCATTCAATAATATCTACTGACTACATAATATTCTTCTAGGCATGGGGAAATAGCAGAGAGCAAAATCAGATTTATAGATGAACACTGGGATCTGCTACTGGTATTCTACCAATTCTACAGGGTTGTTACTATTTTCAAGTGAAGTTATTTATATAATGATTAGGGGTGATAACTGCCACAGAAATTAGAACAAATACAGTTTGTTTTTCAAGAATCTAAGATGAAATATATAAATGTATTACTTAGAGCAGCATCAAGATCCATTATCTCTATCTAGAAAAGATATTAACTGGAATTATAATAATAGAAAGATTTGAACCTAAGAACACAAAATGATTGATTTGTTATATATAGAAGTTTATCAACAGTTAATGTAAGGGCTATTTAAATATAGCATTATGTAGTATTTGCTTACCTACTTCTTTATAAAAAACTAAACGATGGAATTATCTAGTACTTATGCAAAAAAGCACTAAAATATATTATTTGTTTTAAAGGATAAAATAAATACTTCCATTATGTCTTTGTTTTTGTTTTGTTTTTTTTGTTTGTTTGTTTGTTTGTTTGTTTGTTTTTTATGGGCATGGAAACTTATTGAGTAGTGACCCCAAACCAAACATGAGACCAAACTTGCTTCCTGGAAATCGTCAGGTAAGGACAAAGAGAAAAAACATGTCATAGCTATTACAATAGCTATTCTTATTTTTCACAGTGTCCAGACAATAAAAAGCACTTGCAAATATGTCATACTGAATGGTAACTCTTCAATGAAAATGAGAGAATTTAGACATTTCAGTTGAGGTGGAAATTAAGAAAGAAAGAGCGAATTCAATTTTAAGTGATTGACATTGTGTGACATCAGTGATGAGGAAAATAATATAATAATGTTGATATATCTGTAGATATATGGATGATGCATATTAGTGAGATGGCATTCAATTTTTTATTCTGTATTTTCTCCCTATTGAAGTCTGAAAAACATTAGATGAAATTAAATTACATAGATAATCTAGTGGGGCTGTAGCTAAGGACACCTATGATGCCCATTCATCCTTATAACACTCAGATATTTAACAAATATTTACTGTATGCCAAATTGTCTTATAGGAGTTCTTTCACTGAAACATTTATTTAACATATATTTCTTTCAAATCAACCCCAAACCACATAGTTTTGCTCAATTACAGAATTAGTTTTTATGTAAAATTATATTTGACTCAGTGTCTTTGCATTGGTAAAATATTTTCCAGTTAATATCAAAATAATTTGTACTCAATTTGATCTATAAGGTTAATTCAACAGGTATTTATGCAGCACTTAACTGTAGAGCTTCACAGTTATCTATGGATTACTTAAGAAATTTAGAGAAGTATAAAATATGGTCTTTACTCTTCAAGAACCCATATTTTAGTTGGGAAAAGATATGAAAAATATTGTAGGGAATAATGTGTGGTGGTTTATTAATTCCTGACAACTGTACATGCCAACATATAATACACTCCATAGGAATTCAGAGAACAAGTGAGCTACACCAGTCAGAGGAAAGTTTGTACAATAATTAGTCCAGAGGGTCACATGAAAAATATATGTCTTTTTCTAGATGGACAACAGTGGGAAAGAGGTTGCACAGTCCTGGCATTAAGCACCGTATACAAACTCCCAGACCTTTTACAAGCAAGCTTCCCTTCCACTTCACCCAGCTTTCTCTCCTTCTTTGCCGTTGTCATATTTTGGAACTAAATTCAGTTATGCGTACTGCCACCTTCTCCAATCCCACACCTGGACCAAGTTAGATATATCTATAGAAACTCACACATGCTTCATAATTGCATTTATCAAACCATATTAATATACATTATGCACATACTATATATGTACATACATATGTGTGTATATGTGTTTCCTATCATACTATTCCTTTCACTTCTTGCACTAATTTTTTTTTTTTTTTACCTTTGAAGGACACTGCTGTGGAGGTGTTCATACTTGCACACACATCCCAATGTCACAGAGTCTAAAGATGGAATAAGTGACTTACTTATTCCCCATTTCATCCTCTTCTGGAATATGTCTCTTTCTTCCTTCACAAATTGCTGCCTTTTGAGGTATCTATCATCAGATTTTAACAGCCATTAATTGCTATTACTGTTATCCTCAAAATCATCAATAACTTTAATTTCTGGCTCACAGGATTTTTTCACTACTACTTTTCCTGCCATGTGTCTTTGTCATGTTGAACCTCCACAAAAGCTACCAACCAATATAATAGCCGATCAGTTCTTTTAACTCCTTTGTTCCTACTCTTTGGTCCTTCTCCCTGTTCCAAACATCCATTTGCATGGTCTCACTCAAGACTTTGTCATCATCAGTAATTGCAACATTGTCAACAAATCTAGATTACAAAGGACCCCATTCTCTATTACCCAACTTAATCCAAAATATTTCTGTGCTTATTTAAGGATCTAAGCTGATGACCCTATTACTTTTTCTTTATCCATTACTTCTTTCAGTGTCACCTTTCTTACATGGTTTGGATTCCATTGTCCAGCACAATTACTCTCTTTGCAAACAACTCCTTTGTCCCAACAGCCTCCTTAAAACTTAAGAAAGGCCGGGCGCGGTGGCTCAAGCCTGTAATCCCAGCACTTTGGGAGGCCGAGACGGGCGGATCACGAGGTCAGGAGATCGAGACCATCCTGGCTCACACTGTGAAACCCCGTCTCTACTAAAAAATACAAAAAACTAGCCGGGCGAGGTGGCGGGCGCCTGTAGTCCCAGCTACTCCGGAGGCTGAGGCAGGAGAATGGCGTAAACCTGGGAGGCGGAGCTTGCAGTGAGCTGAGATCGGGCCACTGCACTCCAGCCTGGGCGACAGAGCGAGACTCCGTCTCAAAAAAAAACTTAAGAAAAAATTCTCAATCCTGATGAAATCCAACTAGGTGCAGTCTGCTCTATGACTGCACCTAAGCAGCAGTGTGTGTTCCTGTTGAAAATAACATGGTTATGCCTTCTGAACTCATTTCATATTGATGACCATGCCTTCAAATGGCAGCTCAATACAGACACACCTAACCTTACATCCTTCATAAATTCACTTTACCCCTTACAGTAATAACAATTTCACAGCTTTCTAACACTTCCATCTCTTCTCACTCTAATCTGTGGTATCTCCACACATTTCCTAAACAAAAAAGACACAGCTGGCTTCACAAACTCTCCCTGACTCCTAAAACCAACTCTACAAACATGTCTGCATCAGTACTACAAAGCCTGACCTTTCTCATTCCAGAAGACTCCTTGCTCCTTTCTAAGGTTGTTCTCTCTGGTTATGCTTTGGGTACCCATCCCTCTGGTCTTCTCACAGAAAATTCTACTCTCTCTACTGGATTATTCACATTGCCTGACATGACTTAAAATATTCTACTTTCAAAATACCTTCTCTGTCCCATTCCTTCCTTCAGCAACCAACCCATTTCTGTTATTTTTGTAGCAAATACCCTTTAAAAGAATTGTCTAGGCTAGTTATATACAATTTGTTTTGCCTTCTAATAGCTATTCATCCCACTCCAAAGGGGGTTGTGCTCCAACATTTCATTGAAAAGACCTTATCCATATATGCAATGGCCTACAATTTAGGGGAGATGTGGCCCAAGCCTGATTTCTCTAAATCTATTTTTATGGAGTCAATAAAAAGGTAACAGTGCACATGTTTCTTAGCTGCCCTGGAGACATAGTATAATAGTGACGAGTGTCTTGGATATGGCTTGGGTAAAGCTTTAATATCAAAAAGTAAATTGCTATGAAACTATAAGGAAGCATCCTTTATGTTATAAGTGTATTTACTTAAAACATGAGTAATGGGAGTAAACAAGACAATCATTTGGATCAGTTGTCAGATTTCTTGTTATGTAAATGATTCTAGTATAGTGGGCCTGTGAATATCAAAGTGGTAATCCTATTAGGAATTGTAAAGTCATTGATAATGTCAGCCTCTCTATATAGGAATACAAATTTAAAATGGAATAATAATTGTAAAGTATTTCCTCTAGCCATGAATAGTTCGTGATGGATGCACAACTGACCCTGGTAAGAAGCACATTCACATTATAATATCAATGTTCTTATGTCTAAAAAAGTATCCCCAAAGCATGGAAAAAGTTTCACCATACTGAGAGAAGAATTATGGTGTGATTAATTAATGTATTGTTCAGTTTTAGTTACATGAAAGATGCCTAATTAAAGGAATTATAAATACTTTTGTTTAAAGGTCTAATAAGTTCTACTATTCAAAAATTCATTATTTAATTTTTCTTAATCATAATAATTCATAACTTCTTTAAATAGTTTTTCTTGAAACTGTATTCTGAAAGTTCACAAACCCCCTCCTAAGTAGATTTAACTGCATTCTGTTATCTCCCATTAATCTCCATTACCACTTGAATAGCTGTTATTAATCACTTTTGCCTGCCAAGGCAGTAGGCTCCTAATTGACCTCAGGGTTTCTGTTCTACATTTTCTTAAAAAGCTTCAAATAGTGCCTACACTGCTCCTATATAATGACACAAAATATTTATGAGCCACACTGTGTGAGTAGGTGCTAAGTGCCCATGAGCAAAAAGCACCCTAACATGTAATACTCATGAAACCATGAGGAGGAAGGTAATATTCCAATTTTTACCTATAAGAAAATAGATAGTTGGGCCAACTTCCCATTGCCCAAATTCCAAATTCTTAGCTAATGAAAACAAGCATATTCTTTATTATCCCTAAGACCTATACAATCCCAGACATGTTAATCCTGGGAATATAGCACCATTTGTAGCTTACAAAGCTTATCACAATGCCATGCCTTTATTATTTTGCATAGGACTTTATTGCATATATTCTCTTTATATCGTCTCTGACCTCTTTCACTCTTCTTTAAATAGCTAACTTCTACTTGCAAAACAAGGTACCTCAGACATCACATCCCCCGTATAACCTTACTTGAATGGGCGTGTCTCCACTGTACTCCTCAAACACTTATCACCATCTGTAATATCATTGGCCTCTTTGTCATTCTTACTGTAAACTTCTTGGAAGACAGTAAGATATATTGATTGAATGTTTAGCTCCAGTGCAAAGAAAATAGTAGGCACTCAAATCATGTTTGTTTAAGAGAGGATTTGCTGTTTAAGAGCTTGCTGGTAACCTTTAAAAAGGTAAATATCATGGTACAAGGGATTAATGACTTAATGGAAATAAGTAATCAGGTTTAAGTTGTCCTTTCCAGAGAGTTTCTAGCAGAAGGGAAGGAAGATATGGGAGAGTAGGATGATACAATATAATTTTAAGCAGTAGTTATAAAAATATTTTTTGCTCTCGAGTAGAGGAGAGATGTGGTATCTCTCGCACATACATGTGTGAGTGTGTGCACATGTGTGTACAATAAGCTAAGGGGAAAATTTTACTGGAACCACAGATGAAGTAAACAATAGATAAGGTTTGTTTTAGGCATAAACATGCAGAGGTAGCAATTAGGGTTTAAGAATAAGATAGAGCTCAATTGGAGTCATAGCTCATCCTTTAATTTCTACAGAATCATAAGGTATCCATTTAGTCTGACTGAACCTCAGTTTCCTCATATGTAAATGGGATGTATGAGTGTTATTAAGAAATACTGGTGCCTGTGTACTACTAACAGAAGTATTTATTGAGTAGGACTGGGATGTGTTAAAAAGACCATTTTCCCTGCAGGTGACTCTAATATGCAAGCAGGCTTGAGAAACACTGCACTATGCAGAGGGATTGACCCTCTTAATGTCCTTCCTTTTCAAGTGCTGATAATAGGTTTATGATTGGCATAGGTGCAACCCATCAGAAAGTACAAGTGAGAGGAACTCTAAAAGGTACAGATAAAATTAGTGAAGCAGGAGCTAATAGATAAGGATGAGGGTGAAGGAGCCAATAGGAAGAATGAGTTTTTTGTTCCTTGAGTGGAAAGATAGCTGAAGTAAAACATCAAAAAGTTGGTTATGTAGATGAAGAGAAGCATTACATTCAGTGAGTTTAGAAATAAAATGTAAATATAACAAAATAGAGCACATAAAGTATATCTGCTCATTATTTATGGTATACTTTGAATATAAATATGTATAATTAAAAACATCATCTTACTATTATTACATGCTACCAAACAAACCTAGAGAAACATCATGTATGCCACAGACAATTCATCAAAATGTCAATTCCATTCCTACATTAATATTTTTTCATGTTGCATTGTACCCGAGAGGCATTATACACAAGGTCTCTGCTTCTCTTCTATCAGCAGTTGACAAACATTTCTCGACTACTGAACAAATTTAACTTGCTAGGCATATGCATAAACTCATTTAATGATCACTTCCATCCTAGGAGATAAGTAATATATTTACCAGTGCCATTTTGCATGTAAGGATGTGAGACAGAGCAAAGTCTAGTAACTTGAATGAGGTTACCTGGATGGCAAATACAGAGACAACTCAAATTCCAGTAGTTTGACTCCAGAGCTTTGAAATCCCAGCTACTCAGAGATTGTTGGATATGTTGAATGTCTTCAATAGCTATATGTTGAATAAATGAGTGAACAGGGATTAGGCTATTTTTAATGATTCATCACATTGTTTGGGTATATCTACTATGTGTATGCTTTGCATCATCTTGAAGATTTCACCTCTTTCCTAATCTTTGAATGAGAAAATTCTGCAAGGTCTTGGGAGATGGAGTCGGCAGATGCTACTGACAGTAGAGAGGAGTTTCTCAAAAAATAATAATAATAACAATAATAATAATAAGCTACACCTTCAAGAGCATGGGGTAACTTTGTCAGATTTCTTGGAGGAGAGTCAAGAAAATTCATTAGTACAGTAGAGTGATAAGCACCCTCTCTCCTTGTTCATATGTTATAAAGAATTTGTGATATTGTTAATTATTGATGAAAGTGGTGCCAAAGATTGATTCTTGATTCTGGTTTTTATCATAATCAGGTTTCTTTGAAGCATATATACTGCTTTTATACTTAATGATTAAGTATAAAAGTTATCTGCCCAAAATATTAGCATTATGAAATATTTTAATTTTGGTTACTTTTTATTGGTGAACTTTATACTTCTAATACTTAACAGACATTCAAGTTATAAATATTTTAATATAATTATATTGATTTATAAATATTTTTATAAAAATATTTAACTTTAAATATTTAAATTTTGACAGTTTTAAAATATTTTAAACATTTTAACTTTTCATAAATATTTATGTTTTAATAAATTTTATAACATAGAAAAAATTATATTTTTTTCTTCAGTGACAGAAATACAATAGCTATTTGACAGTAAGACAGGAGAAGTCAAGATGTTGAACAATTAAGGAAAGAATGTGATGCCAATGGAAGACATTTCACTTCAACCAGCATAAAGGTCACCATATCTTCATGTCACTTGCTTTCTTTGAAAAGGTCTTTTAAAACCACAGCTTTTAACAATAAAACTATATCAATTTTTTTCACATAGCTGAATATTTTTGTGTAATATGTCACATATTTTGATAGGTCTGAATTTTACTGCTGCGATTATGCTAAGGTGTATATGCCACAGAGATGTTCTTGTTTTGGTTAAAACATTTACAGTGCTAGACAATCACCAATAGAAAATAAATTGAGGATTCCAACTGTGTTTAGATTGTGATTGTATTTCAATAACTAATATTAAATTAAGGTATTTAAATAGATATTCATATAAAATAATTTATAAAATAAAAATATGATATAAAATGATTGATTTTTTTATTAGACCACTCAGAAACTGGATTTGATTCTCATTTTCTAAAGGCACAGTCAGTGATAAACAATTCTATACCATTTTAATGATGACCCTTGATAAATTTTGAAACTATCACGTGCTTACTTAATTCCAATTTCCCAGCATACCTCAGAAATTTTAGAGTTCTGCTGCAAAATTGGTGCTATTTTGAGTAGCAATATTGAAAAAAAAGAACAAACTTGCTCAAATTTTTCCTAAGTGTACGTCTCAAGTCAGATAGTATCTTAAGTCAGCTTCTCTGAAAATGCAGTGCTTAGGCAGGTACTTGCTTGCAGGAGGTTTACTGGAAGCCTGTTTGGTGTAATAACATCTAGGCTGCGAGAGAAGCAGGATTGGGCAGACATAGAACTGTGGTATAGTGGCAAAGAGGACTTATCAGAGGTTCTAGCCTAGAGTATAAGTAATCCAAAACAGACTAATGGAGGGAGATACTAAATAGTTGTCGTGATTTTTCAGCATAGCTATAGCAGCAAAAGTCCTTTTTATGTTCGTATTCCATATACTGAGCTAGCTCACCCATTAAACAGGCTCAGTTTTTTCCCTCCTCTGTTAGCTGGGACACCCAATGTAACCTTAGGTTGAGGGAGAGGTGCTGGTGCAAACCTGGAGGTGTAAGCCATCAGAGCATGCAGCTGGCCTGTGCCCTCTGGCTCTGCTCAGGCCTGATCCCAGATGTACTTCCGTTTTACCATGAGTTGTTGTTGGCTTCACCCAACTTTTGACTTAGTTGTTCTGAAAGAATGCAGCTCATGATAGGTAGCTGTGGCCAGAGGGTCACTTAATATTCTATGATAAGATTAAATTCTTTATTTTTAGCACACTGGGATTTTAAAAAACAATTAAAATTTATTTTCAGTGATGGAGAGCTTTCTGCTGCAGATTGCATGGACTTGCCATTACCTTTAAGCTTTATGGGTTTACATGGTCATTCTTTCATTAAAGTTTTTCGTAAACTTCACAATTCTTTTTTTGCTGTGGATTCATATAGTGCTATAGAATCCTGCTGGGTCATATGGTCCAGGAGGTAGGAATGCTTACTCTACAGTCTAGACCTAGTACAGAGCCCTTTCTTGCTCTAAGCCCTGCTCAAAGTTGTTAGCTTTTAATGTCACCTGGTAAATAGATGGGTGCATGATATAGTTTGGCTTTGTGTCCCCACCCAAATCTCATCTTGAACTGTAATCCCCACGTGTTGAGGGAGGAACATGGTGGGATGTGATTGGATCATGGGGACAGTTTCCCCCATGCTGTTCTTGTGATAGTGAGTGAGTTCTCAGGAGATCTGATGGTTTTATAAGTGTTTGGCAAGTTCCTCCTTCGTTCACTTCTCTCTCGCCTGCCATTATGTAAGAAGTGCCTGCTTCCCCTTCCACCATGATTATAAGTTTCCTGAGGCCTCCCCAGCCGTGTAGAACTGTGAGTCAATTAAAACTCTTTCCATTATAAATTACCCCGTCTCAGTATCTTTATAGCAGTGTGAGAACAGACAGATACAGTGTAAGATTACGAAGTGTCATGTTTCCATCTTAGTGGGTGAGAAGTATAAAGTAAAAATTTCCTTTACTGTAGAGGGTATGTCACACAGCATATTCCAAACTATGGGAATGACAATAAGAAGCATCCAAAGGTGGCAGACCCCTGAATATTTGTAGGATTCATCTCCCACCCTCTGATGTGTGTATGTCTTACCAAAGCCTCCAACTTTCTTATTACCTTTTGCTCATCTCTACAATTATTTTGATGGCATAGATATAATGGAATAATGTGATGTTATGTCCAATCATGGTCCCTTTGGACTACATTGTGATAGAAGGTGAGAAAATGAACCCCAAACTTGAGCAAAATCATAAATATATATTATTGTTTATTCCATGAATGTGAATGCATTTTTCACATGGATAAAAATAATGCACTCACAAAACCAGTGTCCATAATTATACCATTAACTTGCAGCAGTATTGATATCAATAGCAACTTCATCAATATTGATATGATGCTAACTCTAGCAGAGTTCCTATACTCAGCTCAGCAACTAAACTTTGGGCTACTTCTTGGTTGAGTGAGAGGTAGTGCCCTCTCATCCACTAGGAGCCATTTAATTTTTGTAGAGGAAAGACTTGCAGTTTAAATGGGGCTTGAATGGACACCACCATCATTCTTTACATACTACAGGTAGCACAAATCTCTGTCATGCACCACCTACCCCCAGACTGTGATATTGTACTATCTTTTCCATGGAGGGAGCAGTTTTGAAGATGTACATTTGACCTTTGCCACAGGCCAAGGAGTTAACATGATTTTGCCAACAATCAAGTATATCCACATGCGCCTATGTAATTATACATCTGGGCACTATAGAGATATTCCTCAGATGGAGAATGAGCTGAGCAGACCAACAGTAAACTAGACTTGGGCTGGGACTCCATTTATTTTACCTGGCTTCCGTGAGTCCTAAATCTGAGGCCAGGGTGATGCTTCAGACCATAGGAATCAATGTCAATTTGAGCACTGTGTCCAATAGTTCTTAAAATATTTGGTATTCCCCTTTTACACTGATCACTTATAGAATTAAATGGCCTATGATTCCCTTGGAGAAAGAAAGAAACACTGGGGCAAGTACTGCCATATACACACGCTGTGATGGTAAAGCGTATTTTTCTTCCTCACGAGGAAGTTGCTCGTTCAGTTAATGGGCTCTTGGTCTGCAAATTATCTCAGCTGTGGGTACTGGGAATGGGATTATGGCTTTTTATTGGGGTGGCTGTCCTAAAACTTTAGAGCATGAATCTTTGAGTTACTTTTTGGTTGTATTATGAAATATGCTAACTGGCTGTCCATCAATCTTGTATACAGAACAACATGTCCTAGTAACAATCTCCATAACTCTGGATCAGGCACTTCCACCTGCTACTCTGATCATGTTTCTCATTATGATGTTTCTTATTTATGACTCTTAAGTGCATGGCTTCTCTCATTTTAGCTTCTTAATATCCCCATTGCAATCATTGTGCCCAGTTTCTATAATGACCCCTCCTACTATCAGCCCTGGCCTACAGAAAACAGCGACCACTGAGGTTCTCAATGGTGATGCCACTCTCACCAATGAATTTCTTATTGATTTAGTAAGTGCAGTGTTCCCTGGGTCCTCTTGGGGAGCACAGCTTGGAGGTGGGTATCCTACCCTTATATGGTGTATTTACTCTAGCATCTCACTTTTTGTGAGCTGTTTGATCTCTTCTTGACCATCTGCTATGAAAATTCTATAATTCTTCATTTAGTGTCGCCTTTTCATTTTTCCAAGATTCCAGGAATATGTTAACACTGTTTCTTGTGGTTAGTGCTAGGGTATTAATCAATATTCATATTGATAAATTCTTCCTTATTAATTTTATGTTCCAGAATTCTAGATCCCTCAACCTGGACACCCTCAGGATTTAGTCCCATATGTACTCTCCCAGCTTCTGCTGGTACACCCTAGCTAAGTTTTGCAGCTTCTTTAGTAGATAGCTCTCCTTCCCCCATAGAATCAGCTCTTTGTCAGTTGGGTTATGTTTTGACTTGATCCTAGTTATTGGTCTGATATCCAGGAGAAGAGTTGGAGGTTCATCCTGAATGACCTGAAAGTAAAATTGCAAGAGATTGTCTTCAAATCAGTGGGTAGCACTAGTTCTTAACAGGGAGGAATAGGCCACTTTTTTAGGCCCACAAAGTTCAGAGAAGTCTGAGTTTCAAGTTTATCAAGTGTGTCATTTCAGATGTCTCGATTCCAGGATTCACTTATTTGTAATGAAGGTCCTGACCATGGTGGAGCTGACCTGCATGAGAATTAAATTTTCAATGGAGCTCCACTATACTTATATGTCCTGGACTCGAGCTTAGCTTTTTCTGACCTCTGGCTGTTGCAGTTTTATTAGTTTCTATAGAGTTGTCATGTTTCCTTGATTCTTTATAATACTTGTGTCCTTGCATTTTTCTGTGCATTTGAAGAAATGGTCCACTCTTTCAGCCTTTACAGGTGTTCATTGTAGGAACAGACCTTCACTAATAGTCTAGCCTGTGATTCTGAAAGAGTTGACAGCTCCAGGCAGAACTTGCTGTGGTTTCTTTAGTTGGCTGGGCCACTGCCTTTGCTCTGGTGGCTGGGCTCTGCTGTCCAGAGAGACCAATGGTTGGGCTCTGTTATTAGAGGAAGCTACTGGTTGGGCTCCGCTATTAGGAAGTGTGGCCAGCTTGGTACTATGATGCTCTCTGGTCAGGCTAGTCACATGATGTATTTCCTGGTTGGGCAGTTTTACTATTTGGAATCTGCACTGGGTGTCAGGGCTTCAGGCCGGGCTCTGAAAGTTGCTGCTTGCGATGGGCAAGACAAGAGGCTATGCTCCTTAAAAACGTATGATTAAGGGTTGCCTCCATTAGGTCAGAGCTGTAGTGTGGACTTTTGCCTGAGTCAAGACTCTTCTTGACCTCCGAGGTCAAGCAGGTTTAGTCTCTACACTTCTGCAAAATGCACATGGCAGGTTGTTGGGCAGGCTTTTTGGCTGAGCTAAGCTACTTAGTCTTTGGACTGCTAGGTCTTACAGGTCTAACCCTTGTGCCTCTCAGAAATGTATGCAGGTGGATGTCTCCCTGCCTCAACAGGATTATAAGACAAGTTTTTTGGCTGAGTGGAGCCACTGCTTGACCCAAGATATCTAGCCCCTGTGATTCTCAAAATGGGCAGAGGTGGGCATTGCCCTATGAGGGCGGGGTTGCTGGAGTAGGCTGTATGCCTGGGCATGGAGACTAGCCATCTAGGGACTCAAGCCAGGTTGAACTTCCAACTGTGCTTCTGAAAAAGATCAGTTCAGCTTTGTGGGTGGGCTATGAAGTTGACTGGTAACTCTGATTGGGCACCGCATCTGGTGTGAACACAGAGGTGCCACACAAATCCATATGCTAGTCACTTGGGCTCTGCCTTCTTTCTTTGTTTCTACTTGAGCCCAGGTGGTCTAGCCGTGCCTTTACCCTTTGCTTTCCCTATGAGGTGAGACAGGTGGGATTCCTGGAAAGAAAGCATCTCAAAATGCTAGGGAAGCTGAATGACTGCCTCCAGTTCTCTTTCCCCACTGTAGAAACTGTGGGTCCAGGGTAATGCTCTTCAACCAGTGTTATGCCAACTTGGTGTGTAGGGGGAAGGGGGAGACCATTCTTCTGACCCTTCTCACTCAATTTTCACTCAGGTATATATAGCACATGTTGTCCCAGGCTCGTTTCCAATATTGGGCTTTTGAAGAAGATGTTCTGGTCTATGGATAGTTACTAGATAAACTTTCAAGAGGTTGGGGGAGTGTGTGTAGTAGAGACTTTACTCCACCATATTACAGCCATCCTCACGATGATAAAAACCCTTAACAGACTAGGTATAGAAAGAATTTGCTTCAACCTAATAAAGGCTATATGTGACAAACCCACAGCTAACATCATACTCAATGGTTAAAAATTGAAAGCTTTTCCTCTACCACCAGAAACAAAACAAAAATGCTTCTTCACACCACTTCTATTCAGCATAGTACTGGAAATCCTAGCTAGAACCATTAGGCAAGAAAAAGAACTAAAATACATTCAAATTAGAAAAGAAGACACAAAATTGTTTGCAAATGACATAATTCTTCTTTATTTTAACTTGATATAAAAATGTGATATTTTTCCAATTATTTACTAATTGTATTGAGTTTTATATATTTGAGAAAACATATAAAAATCCATTAATATTTAAAATAAAATGTGTTGGATACCCTGAGGAAACAAGTCACGTTAAATCTTAAACTTTATTCAAGTGAGATTTACAGTTAACATATGCCATCTAGTGGCACTAAAGAAACTTCACTTACAGCTTCATAACATTCTCCATTTCTTAGTATACTATACTTCTGTTTATGCTTATGAATCTTTATATATGCCACCCTAAGGGAGAAATTCTGTTGAAATGAAGTCCCATGGTTTTTCGTACATTTTTATAATGTATATTTTTATGCATAAAGTGTCATCAGAAAAGTAACAAGTTGTTATTAAATCATACTGTAATCCATTTGTCTGAATTCCACGCCTCCAACCACCAACATAAGTCTTTACAAGATGATCAAACCCGATCCCCTTTTTTCTATATGTTAATGTAAGTATACACTTAGACTGATGCACTAAATAAATTATCTTGAAAATTTTATATTAAGAAATATCTAAAACTAGTTCAGTTTATATATGATTCATGTTTCTGTTTTTATAAAGTAGAATGTTAAAAAGCTTTCAAATTTCATTACATGGAACTTCTTGCCACATCTTTTTTTTTTTTTCAACCTAAAAATTGTTAATTGTCTAACATGTATCACACCTTTGAATTAAGGCATTGATTATCCCCGTTCTTTGTACCTCACATTGGTGACTGAAAATGTTGTGTTCTGCTGGCAGAATAGAAGCCTCCAGAAACCTGGTCCTGTGCTCTGACACAAGAACCTCATGCTAGTGAACATGATGATTCTAGTCTTTCCCTTGCTATTATCAGGTGGCATCCATCAGTCACTAACTCTACAACTAGAAAATTACCTCCGCATAGAAATAACTAAGGTAGAAGAGGGAGTTACAACACCAAATAAAGCAAGAGGATAAAGGTACTTCTCAATAAATTGTACTATTCCCACAGTCATTTCTAAAGACTGGTGCTAAAGAAATTGTGTTGGGAAGCCAAGGCAGGCGGATCACAAGGTCAGGAGATCGAAACCATCCTGCTTAACATGGTGAAACCTCGTCTCTACTAAAAATACAAAACATTAGCAGGGCGTGGTGGCGGGCACCTGTAGTCCCAGCTACTCGGGAGGCTGAGGCAGAAGAAAAGAGGGTGTGAACCTGGGAGGCGGAGCTTGCGATGAGCCAAAAAAAAAAAGAGAGAAAAGAAAAAAGAAATTGTGAATTTGTGAATTACTTTTTTTGCATGTGCCTCTATCTCCTTCATTTCTGCACTGATCTTAGTCATTTCTTGTCTTCTGCTAGCTTTTGAATTTGTTTGCTCTTGCTTCTGTAGTTCTTTTAATTGTCATATTAGGGTGGCGATTTTAGATTTTTCCTGCTTTCTCTTGTGGGCATTTAGTGCTATAAATTTCCCTCTACACACTGCTTTACATGTGACCCAGAGATATTTAGTACGTTGCATCTTCGTTCTCATTGGTTTCAAAGAATGTCTTTATTTCTGCCTTCATTTCGTTATTTAGCCAGTAGTCATTCAGGAGCAGCTGGAGATCTGTTGGAGTTTGCTGGAGGTCCACTCCAGACCCTGTTTGCCTGGGTATCACCAGCAGAGACTGCAGAACAGCAGTTATTGCTGCCTGATCCTTCCTCTGGAAGCTTACTTCTTTCTGGAAGCTACTGGGAGGTGTCTCCCAGTCAGGCTACATGGGGATCAGGGATCCACTTGAGGAGGCAGTCCGTCCGTTATCGGGGCTCAAACACTGTGCTGGGAGAACCACTGCTCTCTTCAGAGCTGTTAGGCAGAGGCGTTTAAGTCTACAGAAGCTATCTGCTGCCTTTTGTTCAGATATGCCCTGCCCCCAGGGGTGGAATGTAGAGAGGCAGTAGGCCTTGCTGAGCTGCGGTGGGTTCTGCCCAGTTCAAGCTTCCCTGCCGCTTTGTTTACACTGTGAGCATAGAACCACCTACTCAAGCCTCAGCAATGGCAGAAGTCCCTCGCCCGCCAAGCTCCAACTTCCCAGGTCTGTCTCAGACTGCTGAACTAGCAGCAAGCAAGGCTCCATATGCGTGGGACCTGTGGAGCCAAGCACTGGAGGGAATCTCCTGGTCTACTGTTTGCGAAGGCTGTGGGAATAGCGTACTCTTTGGGCAGCAGTGTACCATTCTTCCAGGTACAGTGACTCACAGCTTCCCTTGGCTAGGAAAGGGAAATCCCCCGGCCTGTTGTGCTTCCTGGGTGAGGCAACACCCTGTCCTGCTTTGGCTTGCCTTCTGTGGGCTGCACCCACTGTCCAACCAGTCCCAATGAGATGAACCAGGTACCTCAGTTGGAAATGCAGAAATCACCTGTCTTCTGTGTCCATCTTGCTGGGAGCTATAGATAGTGCTGTTCCTGTTTGGCCATCTTGGAAGCAACCCCTACATTTTTTGTTTTTGTTTTTTTTTTTTTTTTTTTTTTTTTTGAGATGGAGTCTCACTCTGTTACCCAGGATGTAGTGCAGTGGCACTATCTCGGCTCACTGCAACCTCTGCCTACCCCGTTGAAGTGATTCTCCTGCCTCAGCCTCCTGAGTAGCTGGGATTACAGGTGCTCGCCACCACACCCAGCTAGTTTTTGTATTTTTGTAGAGATGGGTTTCACCATGTTGCCCAGGCTGTCTAATTCCTGGACTCAAGGAGATCCACCCACCTCAGCCTCCCAAAGTGCTGGGATTACAAGCATGAGCCACTGCACTCAGTCCCTCAATTACTTTTTAATAGGTAGTTAGAGGTATGCTTATTTTGTGATACTTCAAAATTGGAATTGCAGTTGAAATTTTGTTGTCCATTTACCCTACATTTATCTCATGGAGCTGCAGTCAGAAGATGTGTTTTGCAGGTAGCAGACACTCAAGGAATGGTTGCTGATTATAACCAGAACCAAATGACAGTGTCAGAGAAGACAGCATTTAGGAAAAGCCAAAACTGTGTTTTCTCCCAAACTATAATGGGCTTGTACAGATATTTCTTGTATTTTTGTTAACAATTAAAGAAATAAATTTGGACTTGGATGATATGAATTATTATTTTAACAAATATAATTTTAAAACACAGAATATAGAAACTGATAAAAATGTCCATTTGGATATTTAAAAATCATAACCGAAAACATAAATGTTCAAAGATTTCGGTAAATGTAAGCATATTGTTTGAAGTTTATTTTTTATTTATTTATTTATTTTTGTTTTTATTTTTTCCTTCACAAAGGTATACATATATTTTTAAAAAATTTAAAGCAAGTAAAAACTGTAATCAACCAGATGTAGCACAAGGGAGGCCAAATTAGATATCTGTAGTTTCTTGAACACTCTAATATTGAGAATGAGTTGCCTTGGTTTAAGGATGTAAATAGTTCCAGCTGGAGATGTATACCCACCGTCAAGAAAAAAACACATTGACATTCCACTTCATGTCCCAGTTGCATGTGAACTTCATAGGAGTTCATAACTATGTGTCTCCTCATTTCTGAGTGTTGTAATGAAGTTATTGCTGGACTGGGAGGCCAAGGGCCAGATCTCAGAGCGTGGGATAACATGAAGCCAGCACAGTCTTGGCAGTCTTCCCCTAGGTTCACCCACTGTATCTTCATGCTTTTATCTTTCTAACTTCAGCACACACTTGGACACCTTAACACTTTGAACAAGCATAAACTGGGGGGGAATTGTTGCTGTGAGCACTCTAGGATAAAGTGAGCAGGATATTTACATAGAAAGGCTTGAACTTCTTTAATTAATAATTATTGGTATAAACTTTACATTGTTCTAAAATCTTCATAACAATCCTGGAGACAGGATTTTATAGATACATAAAATTGAGTCTTAAAGACCTTCATCAACTTACTTGAGGTCATACGACCAGTTTAAACATAGGCCAGTTTAACTCCAAAATCTATTTTCTTTCCCTCTACTATACCATATTGCTCCTTATTTTTTATTTTTTGAGATGGAGTCTCACTGTCGCCAAGCTGGAGTGCAGTGGCACGATCTCGGCTCACTGCAACCTCCACCTCCTGGGTTCATGTGATTCTCCTGCCTCGGCCTCCCAAGTAGCTGAGACTACAGGCTTGTGTTACCATGCC
Source organism: Piliocolobus tephrosceles (assembly GCF_002776525.5). Taxonomy (NCBI): domain Eukaryota; kingdom Metazoa; phylum Chordata; class Mammalia; order Primates; family Cercopithecidae; genus Piliocolobus; species Piliocolobus tephrosceles. The sequence goes on from NC_045441.1 coordinate 90,929,906, forward strand.
CAGCTAATTTTTGTATTTTCAGGAGAGACAGGGTTTCACTATGTTGGACAGAATGGTCTCGATCTCCTGACTTCATGATCCACCCACCTCAGCTTTGCCTCTCAAAGTGCTGGGATTACAGGCATGAGCCACTGTTCCCGGCAAAAGTTTATTCTCATTAGAAATTATGACAATGCATATTCAAGCATCAATTTGGTTCTAATATCACTTAACATTTTACCAAGTTACAAGTAGCATTTCATGTTGTATAAGTACAATAAGTTGAATTTTCTGAAATCTTGTTCCTGAGAGCTTAAATTGACACCATATAAAAAGTAATTTGATCAATAATATGGATAATCATTAAGCAGTTTATATACAAATGATTTATAGAAGCATCATTGACAATGGCAAAAATATTGGAAACAACGTAAACCTCCAACATTATATCTACCAGTGGAGTATTTTCTCACTATCTAGAAGCATTCAGGGACACTTTCAAAAAGCTGTTAAGATATTTATGAACTAGAAAAAGTAGTTTGTAATGTAACTTATAATCTCAACTCTATAAAGAGTCTGAAGAGATATACTTAAATATTTTTAGTGATTATAACTAAAAGATAAAAATTACTGAAAAATATTGTTGTCCACATGTCCTTATTTTCCCAGTTTTATACAATGGACATGTGGTATTAAATTGAAACCTATAAAATTTCTTGTTATATATAGGCCAAAATGTGTCAATTACTGGAAACTTCATAGGGTTCAATCTAATGTTTTCTACCTAAATATTTTTAGCTAAAAAAACCTCAATGGAAATTGTCTTTTTGATAGAGGAACATAGAAGTGATTTGTCAGAACCAGAAATAAGGAATTAATATGTGAGGACTATTTTATCCAAAGCAGCAGGATCTGTGTTGTAGGAGCTACCGTATATTTCATTTTTGTTATGGACTGAATATTTGTGTCTCCCCAAAATTCATAGTTCAAACTCTCCTCCCAATGTGATGATATTAAGAGGTAGGGCCTTTGAATGCTCATTAGTATTAGATGAGATCTTGAGGGCAGACACCTCAGAAATGGTATTATGCCCACATTAGAGTCAGGAAAGAGCTTGATGTGCTCTGCTGCCCACCACATGAGGAACAACGAGAAGCTGGCAGTCCGCAACCCAGAAAAGGGTCCTCACTCTTGACCATGCTGGCACCAAGACTGTCTTGCAAAGACTGCAGCATTAAGTTTCTATTTTCTAAGCAGAAAACATTCTTTGCATGAATGAGTCACTGTTCCATTTTACCTGATCACTGTAAAACAAATCAGTTTCTAATCACTTATCACTGACAAAGATTCTATCCTTGACCAAACTCAAGTCAGGTTCCTCTGAGCCCTCTTCTCAACTAGGTTTCAACCTTGGGCTCTGTCCTTGGCACACTTAGTCCAGTTTTAGCAGGAATTTTGCTGAGTCAGTTTAATGAATACTCCCCATTCTCAATATCTGATAAAATTGATCATCCCTACCATCTATATCTTAAATTTACTAATTTAATTTTTAAAGTTTTTATAATCTTTCACTATATTTCTATTGAAACAACTTTTTAACTTTTCCAAAATCAGTATTATCATCAAAGAAAAGAAAGACATGATAAGAGTTATAGTACATGTACTAAAAGGAAATAATGTAATAAAATTGAATTACTATCTAAATTTGTTATTTGCTATATTAAAAATCTAAAAATTATTTTAAAATGTAATAATTTTAACTATGTTTTTAATCAGATCAGATGATCCATATTTCTGCATGAAATGCTAAAACATTAAAACAAAATTATCATAATATCCAAACATAACTTCCTTGCATAATTCTGTACTTTTTAAAATAAGTAGTACTAAGTTGGGTTCCATTTTTAGCACAAATCAAAGAATAACTGCTTATATCTGCCATTATTTTCTTGATGAAATAAAATAGGAAGACATTATAAAGGTAACATTTATGTATAGCAAAAGCATTATATGTAACCCAAAGTCAGAGTATTAAATTCAGTTATGGTTCAAGGTTGTTTTTAATGAAATATAAAATGGAAATAATTTTTTATGATAGATTCTTGTGCCAAATTAAATGTTACTAAAGCAAATATATAAAAAATTGCTTTCTTGAAAGAGGAGACCAAAGCTTCATTCACTTTGCTAAGGCATCTTTTAAAATATTCCAGAGCTCACTGGAACAGAACTTGCCACTTAATGAGTATTGATTTGTCAGCTCTGAGAGAGTTATATGCTTGAAAACACTAAAAATTTCCTCCTGACCAGGTGTGGTGGCTCACACCTGTAATCCCAGCACTTTGGGAGGCAGAAGTGGGTGGATGACCGGAGGTCAGGAATTCGAGACCAGCCTGGACAACTTGGTGAAATCCTGTATCTACTAAAAATACAAAAATTAGCCAGGCATTGTGGCGGATGCCTGTGATCCCAGCTACTCAAGAAACTGAGGCAGGAGAATTGCTTAAACCCGGGAGGCAGAGGTTGCAGTGAGCCAAGATGGCACCACTGCACTCCAGCCTGGGCAACAGAGCGAGACTCTGTCTCAAAAAAAAAAGACTTCCTCCTTTGGTTCATTTTAGTATCCTAAAGTCCCCAAATTTGTCAACCATTTGAATTAACTCGTTGAATGCTTCTGTTAACATATCTCTTAAAAATTTAAGAATTTTTGAGAGGCTTTTGAATGGGTACCTACCGCCACCCATTTCTGGGTCTCAAGTAGAGTTGAATTTAGTTCACAACTCATTGGTTCATAAAAAGCAATTATTATTGGTCTGTACTGGGCCTTTTTCTTATTTATATTATTTCATTTCCTCCCATTGCTCATGCTTTCTCTTCTTCCTGCAATAGGGGCTCATTATAATGTGATTGATATAGGTACTTACATTGAAAAATAAACAATGACATATTGTGTGTGTATTTCAATTTCCATAAATAGTTATGAATCATATTCTGTTGCTATTTTCAGACTCAAAATTATTCTAAGAGCCATCCATATTGCTTTATGTATACCCACATTGATGCTTTTAATATTGTGGCTATATAATATTCTTTCTTATGCATTCACCAAATTGTATTCATAAATGCCTGGCAATAGACAGCAACAGATCCTGCAATTAAACACACACCATACTGAATAAAGTGTCTATACATGTCTTTTAATGCATCTATCCAAATATTTCTCTGGTGAAATCTTTTTTAGAATAGATATTATAGGACCATGGGATATACACAACTTTAGTTCAAGACTGCACTCTAGAATGTTCCCAAGTTTACACCATCCTCATAAACATTGGCTTAACCAGTATTGTATTCTTTGCCTACATAATGTGTGTCAAGTAATTTTTCCTTGTTTCTTTACTTTCATTTTTATCATTACCGGTGAAGTTGAGCACCCTAAACATACTCCTTGGCAATCCTTATTTTCTCTTCCATGAAAAATAAATTTATATTTTTATCCATATTTTTCCAAATAGGTTTTTAAATTTTTATATTGATTTTCAGGACTTCACCTTATATGCTAGATACCCATGTTGAATTAACTCGATTCTGGCAATCTTTTTTTTTTTTTTTTTTTTGAGACAGAGTCTCACTCTGTCCTCTGGGCTGGAGTGCAGTGGCACAGTCTTGGCTCACTGCAACCTCCGCCTCCCGGGTTCAAGCGATTCCCGTGCCTCAGCCTCTCAGGTAACTGGGATTACAGGCACACATCACCATGCCTGGCTAATTTTTATATATATATATATATATTTTTTTTTTTTTTTTTTTTTTTGCCAGGCTGTTCTTGAAATCCTGGCCTCAAGCAATCTGCCCACCTTGGCCTCCCAAAGTGCTGGGACTACAGATGTGAGCCACCGCACCTGGCCTAGTTGGTGGTTTCTGACATGTTTAAAAAATACTTCCTCTTTTATTTATTTTACTTATCATTTATCTCTCATTTGATTTTAAACAATCTTGAAATAACTTTCTCAAAGGTAAGAAGTAAAGAAGCAACTTTATTTGTCATCATATTGTTAATCAGTTTTCCCAAAGTAATTTTATCTACTGAATTTGATTTGTTATGCTGCACAGAGTGGATACTGTGCTCCATTTTTACTGCTGGCGCAGGGTCCAGGACACCAGCACCTTGATAGTTGTGCTTCTGGGCACATATACCCTGAGTGTTATCCTATTACCCAGTCCCCAGATCCCTACTGTTATCTCCCCTAATCCTTTTAATGGGTTGCTTGAAGATAGCAGTGGCTCAAAAAGCCTGTCTCAGTTGTTCTGAAGGAGAGGTTCCCTCTGAAAATCTAATCAACAATACTGACAGAAGAGAGAAAACTCACGCCTTAAAAAAAAGATCTCGGTAAATCATTTTGCCCTGCAGTGCTCCATCAATGAATCAGTGAGGTGATGCACTAATTTACTTCTTGAAAAGTTTACTTAATTTCCCAGGACAGGGAATACTGTAGTAGAACAAAAAATTAAGTGTTCAACTATGATTTTCAAATTAGATTTCTGAAAAGAGTAGATTTGAACTTGTATCATTTTTTTTTAATATACAAATGTTACACCTGGAAACAAAAAGGCTCATACTGTAAAGCCTTAGAAGAAGGGTTACAGAATATGATATAAATTTCAACACATGGAGAGCCCTGCAGGGGACTTAAGACTGACTTGTTGATCTTTGCTGTCATTGTCAATAATTACAGCAAGCAATAGATGGGCCATAAAGCCACCCCCCCAGAGACATTCCACTGCCAATCTCCCCAGTATATAAACATTACATTAAGGGACACTTGTTATTCCATTTCAGGATTTGTTGTTAAACTTGACTCGGATCACATAACATTGATTTGGGTAAGTAAATAGGCAGAATCACCAAGAAGCTTCAGTCTTGATCATAAATGGTGTTATGCAAGGCTGGTTGGGCCTCAGGAGAAACATATGGTTTTGTAGCATTCAGATTAAGCAAACTTTGTGCAGATCCGTAGGTTTGTGTATATATAATGAGGCTCCATGTTCCAGAGCTGCTATTAGGGCATCAAGAACAGCAGAGTGGTAGAGGACAAACCATATACACATGAGTTTTTCTGTTTTCAGAGCACATGGATGCCCTGGACAAACACAGAAGTGAGTCAGATTGTCAAGGGTAGTTGCCTCTTGATTAACCACACAGTGGTGCTAGACCTATGTGGAAAAGGGACCATTAATTGTTCTGCTCTTTCCTGAATCTCCTGGAGCTCAGGTGTTCCCTATGTGCCAGGATTTTTCTTCCTCCACTACTAAAAAATCCACATGGCCCATTTCAATGGCTATACATTCAACTTTTCTCCAGTCATCTCCTATTCGCACCCAGATCTTTATCTAGAAGGGTCAGGCAAATAAAGGATAAGGGCATTATATCTATTTTATCTCCCACGTTGGCCTGCATGGGTCACTAAGGGAGACTCAATGCAGGAAGACGAGGTTGCTCACGAAAGTGGTCATGATATTTATTTTGTTCCAAGAATCGAAATAGCTCAATTAGAATTAAGTTTGAGTGCTCAAACCCCTTTTTGGCTCAGCTCCCACCCAGAGATTTACCAACCCTACGAGGTGGTTGTCAAGGGAATGAAGAAGGCATCAAACCCAAGTACTGTCAGTTCAGAACCTGAGTCCTTAATGTAGGTCTGTATAACCGTCCACCCCATTTGTCCTGAGCATTACTCATGAAATAGCTAAGAGAAGATGATCCATTGAAAAAGATGACTATTTTATGCCCAAATTGCCTTACTAAGTATATGGACTCATAGGGGAAGAGGGAGATAGAGTCAGAAATTTTTGAGCTGGATTTTGAGGAGGCTGTTTCCACACCTGGTAATATCAGATGTCTATGGAAGGTAGGGAATGTGGAATATCTGTGACATTTCTTGACTACTGGTCCATTGTTAACTGGCTTTTGTGATAAAATACACTGTATTTTCTGATGCAAATGGCCCAGAAACCTGAAAAGGTTACATAGATTAGTTTCAAGGGCCATAGTAGTATGGCTGGAATTGGCCAATTGGACTAGAAGAGCAATGATGTAACTTGATAAAGTGTCAACAGCAATGAGTGAGGCATCATTGATAACCCTGAGAGGAGTTCAAAAGTCCAGTGTAGTCAATCTGTCAGGAGCAGGTGGGGTCACTGTAGGCTCTACATCCTGTGGCCTTCTTTACCACTGGACCAATGGCTATCTTTCAGCAGGAGTCAAAAGTCTGATAAGCAACAGTAACATGTCAAAACATAAAGTCATTTTTGTGCCCAGTCTCTAATGTTGGATGAATTGTCATGTGGTGTTTAATACTGCAGCTAGTTGGCAGTCACAGTAGTCTAGGCGGTGCAGGTTTGATTAGGAGCTGGATTTCAGCTGGTCTTATCAGAGAACAGGTTATTAGCATGGGTATTTAACTAACTCAGCCATCCGATAGACAGCTGTGGTTTATTGCCAGTTTGTCAGTTCTCCAAGTGGCAGTGGAGATGGGTATGCTATTGGCAATTGTCTAAGAGACAGTCAAAATCAAATATTTTGTCTTTAAAATTATTATTTTAAAGTATTATATAGTCTTTAAAAGTATTATCTAAGGCAAGGGTGATGTGATGGCTTTCAATTCAGCCCTGCGTTCTGAAACTTACTGTAGTTGGTCTTCCAGAGTTATTGTTGGGGAAAGACTGGGGATGCCGCCAAGTGGACACCATCAGCTGTTAACTCAGCTGAATCATCAAGGAATCAGGTCCAAGCCTTTAAAGGAAACTCCATAAATCAAGGCCTCCACTGAGCTTGTAGCTTTGATCCAGACAGCAGGATGAGAAATGAAAGTTCCCCTAAAAAGGTAGGTGCAACCACTTCATGTAAAACCGAGATGCCACGAGGGCCAAGCCAGCTATATCATTTACATTTGATTAGCAAGGATTGCTGGTCTCTTTTCTTGTTAGTCATGGAGTCTGATTGATCCACCCTAATATGGGAGGGCTCAACACCTCCAGCTTGCTGCTGCTCAGTTTCATTAGGACAAACGGTCTCTTCTATTTAGAAGGAATTTACTTGCTTCAAGCAGGTGGCGCCCTTGTACTGGGAAATTGCCACTCCTAGTGTTCCCACAGCAACTGTCGGCTAAATGATCACGAAAGCTGTGATTTTCCTCTTTTCTTCTCCCTCCTGGATTCTATTTTGTTTTTGTTGGACCACATACGGGGAAGACAGGAATCACCACTCTACATGGCACAGTACCTGCATAGAAAAATTAACTGTAGACTTTATGAGCACTTACAGTACAAGCACATAGCACATTAATTCCAATTATACATCCAATAGTGGAAACTACAACGTACATTGAATAGCCCCAAAGGCTGCCCCCTCCCCTCCATGAGGTCACTTTAATTTTCCTTTTCCACTGCAATTTTCCCAAATCTATTCGTTGAGTCCAAGTACATTTTTCCTTCTCAAGCGCATAGACCAAAGTGTTTAACTATACTGGTCAGGGGCTATAGCCACAGCCACTGGGAGATTATACTATCCTCTAACACAGAAGTATAGGAATCAGGGAAGTAAGGCCATGAGGGACTAAGATGTGGGAAGAGGTCATAGAGGAAATTATTTTTCTTTCTCTGTCCTGAAGGAAATACAAGTATTTTCCCCTGAAATATTGAGGATTGTTAAGTTAAAAACATCAAGGACACAAGAAAGCACTCTGCCTCAACCTCTGTTTGTCTCATGGCTGGACATCAATCCTTCCTTACTGCAGACAGCACTTATCAGGCCAGAGAAGGCACCAGCAGACACCAGAAAAATCTGGAAACAGATTTACTGTCTTCTCACATTTTTTCACCTTTTAAAAGACTACAACCGCTCTCTCCTTTTTTTTTTTTTTTTTTTTGTCTTGTCACTCTATAGGATTTACGCCTCTTTGTTGAAATGCTATTTAACCAAGGCCCAAGCCAGTGCTTTCAGAGAGAAATACATTTGAACTGAAGCTTCTCCAAATCATGGGTACAGCATTTGTGAATAAGCTTCTGCTTGTTTTTCATTTATTAATTTGATGTTTGTTTTCAGGAGAGTGTCTCAACTAAGAATCTAAAAAGAGAAAGGAAAGAAGTGATGTTTTCTTCCCTACAGTGCCTAGCTTCAGGTTAAGCATTTTCTCCTTTTAAAGGTACCTCCGGACTTGAGTCTGGGGATCCTTTTCTGCCACTCCACCTTCCTCCCTTTATGGATCCTCCCCAAAGTTCTTGGCCCTATAGCCACCTCTATGTTTAGCACACCCTCTCGAGGAACTCAACTAAAATAGTGACTTGTGTGCATGTATTCAACATTGCTTTAAAATTGTGAGTGCTGCCTCTTACCAGTGTTCCTTAGCATACTCAGTTTCTTTCCTGAAGCAGGAGAGGTCAGTACAAAGGAGAGAAAGGGACATGTAAGGGTGCATGGAAGGGGAAAGCAGCTTTGCTCCAGACTTGACTACACTTAGTATTTACTTACAGTTTTAAGGAACTGTACCCGTGGTCTCCCAGGACCAACAGTCTTTTAATATTTTATTTGCATTTAAAGTTCTAAGTCCAACTTGCTGAAATCATTTCCTTTAACTATAGGTCCACTTACTTCCCTGTTGTGAAAACATCCTTCTTCCTCCTACCTGGAAAAGCATGAGCCATTTAAGTGACATTTCAATCCCATTTCTTGCTACTCAGATTCATTCACAGATATAAGAGCAGGGGGCTTTACTAGTATTCCTCACCCACCTCTTAGGCAAAAGTATTTATTAATTGATTCTAGGGAGTCTTACAGCTTCAAACCCAGTCTAGGTCAGCTCTTGTCTGTCCCCTCCCAGAAAGTTCTGTCTGTGCCAACATTTCATCCTTGTCAAAATGGTCAGAGTCTGGGGTTTTATCCTGCTTACCAACTAAGTTAGCTTGTTACTGTGTTGTGGAAGCTTGCGGAAGACACACGATTCCAGTATCAGACAGAAAATACTTTATTTAGGCATAATACAGCAAGCAGCAAAATCATCTTACTTGCAATTGTTCTCCTTGTCCCTTTTCTTCTGCCCAAATGAGGATGTCCAACTGTGTGCAGCTAGTGAAGTTATATTCAAGCAGCTTTCCATCCGCTTCAGTGTTTAGAGGAAACTTCCTTACATGATCCAACTTCAAAAAATCTTCTGCTCTATAACAGAAGGCTGTTAATGTTGACGAAATGGCTTATTAACACAGCGCACTCACTGGCCATCAGGTGCTCAAACTCGACTTCCTCTTTCTATTCTTATCTGCCAGTACCTCACTGTCTATTCTCCCAGAAAATACAATCTTTTTCTATTGTTGCAGCTATCTGATTAGAGCCCTTCAATAAAACATTGTATTAAGAAGAGGAAGGAAATTAAATGTTAAGTCTAATTTAAATGCTCTGGCATTTGCAAACATATCATTATATAACAGTCTAATAAAACTTCTGCAATAGTTTAATGAGCTTGAAGGACTCCTCCACTAAGCATGATGTTCTGTGTTGAAATAATCTCAAAAAAGGGTGTTTAGCTCTGCCTTTTTCTGGCCGCTCTCTCCTGTTTCCCTGCCCTGTAAATTCTAACCACATTGACCTCCACTCTGGGTATCTCTTCAACCTAGATCACCAGGTTTTGTTTAGGTTCCACCTGTCTGTACCATGGACAGAAGTTCCAGACAGTGAGCTGTGGTAATCCCAGGGTTGACCTTGCTCCCCTTCTCTCAAGGGTCACTATTCTGTGCTGTCTGTTGTCCAATGTGTCAGACCAAAAATTAGATTGTATATTTCAGCTCATTCTTTATTTTTTTTCAAGATAGGTATGCAACACGAGTCCTGGCTACTCCTTCATGGAGAGAAGTGAATTGAGAATTGACGTCTTTTTAACTATAGCAATTTCCTAACATAAGTTAGGATTATACATACAGAACAGACTATAAATGTTATAAGCCCAGATTATGTACAAATTATATAAATAAGAAGAAAAGGAAGGAAGGTAGAAGTGGAATGAGATGATTTCCCTTATGTTTGGTTGCAAGGGTTAAACATCAACTAAGTCATATATGAGACAATTGAAGTTAAAAAGGTGACCAAGCAATCAACATAATTAACTAAAATTGGAATGTTCAGAGAGGGAAGAGGTTGAGGGGAAAGACAATATATTAGCTTCATCATTGTTTGTGGTGAGGATGCAATCAATAGTGTATATATAAATAGAAAAACTAATACAAATCAAGTACTCATACATTGAGAAACATGATGTGCTGACCTAGTCATAAATTCTGAAATATCTAGGTAAGAACAAAGTATACAAGAGAGATTATAACAGAAAGAAGACATGGATGGTGCATGTGGAGGGAGAGATTGCATAGTGGGACACATTCTGAAGAGTGAGGTAGCCTCCAGTGGGGAGGACAGAGCCCATCCTGGTTACCAAGCCTGCTTGGGGAGCAGCTAGTGATAACAGGGAAGGTCTGGAAGCCCTGACTTGGAGATGTATGTAGGGAAATGGTAGAGACTTAAACCTTCCCTAGACAAGAGACTGAGCCTCAGAAAAGTCAACAAACTTGCCCAAGTTATATTGAGGATTCAAATTCAGGTCTGCTTAGCTCCAGTGAACTTGTTCTTTCAGCTGTAGCATATCATCTGCCAACATGAAAGATGTCATGCCTTACACATATGTAATGTACTGTGTATAACAATGCATTATTTCATCCCCCCCCCAACCCACAACCTCTCTAAAAATCAAATTGGACAGTCCCCAAGGGAAGGAGAAGTGTCACAGAAGAAAAAAAAATAGCAGAAACAGACCTTAAATTCACAACACCCAGCACTTTTTTTCATTTTCATGGCCATTGCTACCCCACTCCATTTAGATATTATAATTTCTCCATTTGCCCCTTCAATAGCCTACAAATTGGACTCACTGCTTCCAGAAATCCTACTCCCAATAATATTCTATGCACATAATCCATTACAGCACCTAAAAGTTTTTATGAGTATTTTTTTTCCCACATAAACATGAACTAACTCCTTGGTTAGATACGTAGGACCCATCAGATACACACTGTCACTTCATTTCTCTCTTTTTCTCCCTACATTTTTACATGAAAATGATGCTTCAGATGTTCTAAATTACTTACTGCAATTATATTTTGTATGCCCATTTTCCATATCTTGCCTAATCAATTCTCTTTGCCTGGTATGTTTCCTCCTATTTTTTTCCTTAGGCTATTGTTGATTCTCAAGGTGTAAAGAATCCCTGGCTGGGCATGGTGGCTCACACCTGTAGTCCCAGCACTTTGGGAGGTCGAGGCAGGCAGATCTCTTGAGACCACAAGTTGGTGATCAGTCTAGGCAACATGGTGAAACCCTATCTCTACAAAAAACACAAAAATTAGTCAGGTGTGGTGGTACACGCCTGTGGTCCCAGCTACTCTACTCCAGAGGCTGAGGCTGCAGTAAGCCATGATCACACCACAGTACTCCAGGCTGGGTGACAGAACAAGCCCGTCTCAAAAGAAAAAACAAAATCCTTCTTCATTCTTTGAGCTACTCTTCTCATTTCGAAAGCATGGCATAATATAGAATTTGAAAACAACAATATGTATTGACTTAGAAAATAATGTGTACATATACTTATTTATGTATGCACATGTATTTATGAAATATATAGGTTTCATCTATATATAAATCTACAATATATAATGAAATATATAAATATTTTATCAATGACAATATATAATACATATAATCTTAATTTAGTTTAAAATATATTTTACATTTGATAAGGTTCTGATAAGTGATGAGTGCCAGTTTCCTTGATTTACCTTATTATTTGAGAATATTTAACCACATGTTACTACTTGGTATTAAACATTCTATGAAATATTTAGTAGAATTAGGACTTTTTTTCCACGCAAAATTGGAATTTCATAAAATTCATAGTATTTATAAAAGGTATTAATAATATGCAATAATAAGATGAAGCAGCAGATGGAGGTATAGAACTTATTAGTATTCATTACTCTTCCTTCTCCAGGCACTTTCTATTGCTGCCTTTGAAGTAATTGGGGATTCCAGATACACAAACACGTATTTTTCCTGTTCCCTGAAACTTCAACTTATATAAGTGTATTATGCATGTAACATAGGAATCTGTCATTTCCAAATTAATGCATAGGTTATATTCAATCTTTTTTTAAAAAAAAAACTGCATTATAAGTAAACAGAGATTATTAGTGATTACATATATCTTATTAAAAATAAAAATCAATGACACTTGTTACAGCACAATAAGGACAACTTTATTCAGGATCTATGCGATAGGTATAAGAATCATTGCAATGGGATTTTGTAGTGGGGGAGAAGAGATTGGGCTCTACTCTGGATACAGTATGAGCAAGTGGGAATTTATGGCCAAGGAGCTGTGTGGGAGTCAGGGGAAGGAAAATTTCCAAGAGGAAATATTAGGGGTAAGGGGGATTCTTGAAACTAATCTAACAGGATTCTTGCTGATTATAGGCCAAAGTAATTAGAATTTACCTGGAGGATGGTGGAGGATGAGGAATCTGATTAGACATTGAGGGTGATCGGATACTAAAGGCAGGGTGTTCTTGCTAAAATGACTTAACAAGGTTCTTGCTAAAACTGGATTTTACAAGGAAGTAAGTGCACATATGGGGCTAAGAAAAGGTCTAGAAGCCTGACTAAAGTTTGGTCAGGCAAAGAATCTTTATCAATTTCAACAACATTTGTGCCTTAATGATGTTAATATACTATGTTGTACATTTTGAAAATGAAACACATTTAAAAATATCCAATGATTGTTTTACTATTAATTTTTTAAGTACACCTAGTATTTACCTGACTAGGTATCACTCAAGAGAAAGTCAATCCATATATTATGAATATCGTATACTCAGCTCATATCCCAACTTATCTCCAACAATTCATTCTTGAAGCCTTCTTTGACTTACCCTTCTAGAGGCAAAGCTAGTTGGTCTTCTTCAGTGATCTATTTTCATCAATTATTGAAATTGATAATTTAATTTTCTATCCTGCTGGCCTCTGAACTTTATATCCATAGTCCCTGACACAGAGCCTGGCATGTGGCTGGTACTCAGTAAACACTAACTTCATTGAATAAGAGATGTGTTTTTGGAGTCTAGGTAAGAGCAATGAAAGAAACCAGGAACTCTAAATAAAGCAAAGGAAATGCAAGGAAAGTAAAGTGATGAAGGGGCCAGGCACGGTGGCTCATGCCTGTAATCCCAGCACCATGGGAAGCCAAGGAGGGTGATCACTTGAGATCAGGAGTTTAAGACCAGCCTGCCCAACATGGTGAGATTCTGTCTCCACTAAAAATACAAAAGATTAGCCAGGCATGGTGGCATGAGCCTGTAGTCCCAGCTACTGGGGAGGGTGAGGCATGAGAATTGCTTGAATTCAGGGGGTAGAGGTCGCAGTAAGCCGAGATCGTGCCAGTGCACTCCAGCTTGGGTGACAGAGAAAGACTATTAAAGAAAAAAGCCAGAAAGTAAAGTGATGAAGGAATGATGGCAGATTTGTAAGTGCCTCATTTACACCCAAGAGTAACATTATCTTTGGTTAACAGAAATAGGATTGGCAGCTTGGAGTAATTCCAGACCAGTTTTGAGGCTGTATTAGTCAGGGTTCTCTAGAAGGACAGATCTAATAGGATAGGATAGACGTGTATATGAAGGGGAGTTTACTAAAGATTACTGACTCACACGATCACAAGGTGAAGCCCCACCATAAGCCATCTGCAAGCTGAGGAGCAAGGAAGCCACATGCATTCTTAAAACCTCAAAAGACAGGATGCCAACAGTGCAGCCTTCAGTCTGTGGCCAAAGGCCCAAGAGCACCTGGGAAACCACTGATGTAATACCAAGAGTCCAAAAGCTGAAGAACCTTGGAGTGAGATGTTTGAGGGCAGAAATCATCCAGCACGGGAGAAAGATGAAGGCTGGAAGACTCAGTAAATCTATTCATTCCACTTTGTTCTACCTGCTTTATTCTAGCCATGCTGGCAGCTGATTAAATGGTGCCCACTCACCCCATACACACACACACCTGGTTGAAGGTGGGTCTGCCTCTCCCAGCCCACTGACTCAAATATTAATCTCCTTTGACAACACCCTCACAGACACACCAGGAACAAAACTTCGCATCCTTCAATCAAGTTGACACTCAATATTAACCATCACAGAGGCCATCATAATACTTTGGAGAGACACATTTATGCCAGTTAATATCAATGGTCAGGCAGTTTACTTAATGAAACAGGACTGATAAGAACTATGGAAAATTGAGAGCACATATCATATCTAAAGGAGATGGCATCTACTCAGTTCCTGAAGCTCATTGCTTTATAGGAATGTGGCAATATTCTAGATCTTCTAACCCTATAGTGGGAGCCCAAAATAATAATCTTACAATTATATGAATTGGTAGTTAATTTAAAATTTTAAAAGCTATATCTGGTTTAAACAAATTATGCCTGTACATTTGATCTTTCTCAAAGACAATCAATTTGTTTTTCCTTGACTCAACTAGGGTAATGACAGCAATGGTGGAGAGGCAGTGGTGGATTCCAGAAACAATTGGGAAGCAAATTGGATAAAAATGAACAACTGTGATATATACACAGAAAGGCATAGAAATATACATTGATAGCTTTCATTATGCAATATTTGAATGTAGTTGTTCGTCTGAGCAATGGCAATTTTTCTGCCTTGTTATTCCATCTTTACCTACTCCCTAATTTGTTTTAAGCCACATATTTTTTAAAATGTTCCTAAAGTTTTATTTTAATGGTAGTCTCTCTCTTTATTCTATTCATTTAACATATATATGTTAATATATGTTCCTTTATTACAAAAGTAATTCATGCTCCTTGACCATTTAAAGATATAAGGAAAATCTCTCCTTCCACCCAAATTTTTTTCCATGGAAATAACCACAATTAGAAGCTTGGTTTATATCATTTCAAATTATCATTTATAAACTTTAAACCCATTAAATATATAAATAGATGCACTATGCTGTTTTGTATATGGTTGCTCTATTTTTATAAAGGTGAAACCATTGTATGAGTGTGTGTATGTGTATTTTTTTAATTAATTAATTTATTTTTTCTAAGTTTGTTTTTCCATAAGTTATTGGGGTTCAAGTGGTGTTTGGTTACATGGGTAAATTCTTTAGTGGTGATTTGTGAAAATTTGGTGCACCCATCACCCGAGCGGTATACACTGCACCATACTTGTAGTATTTTATCTCTTTGCCCCCCCCAACTCTTACCCCTAAATCCCCAAAGTCCATTTTATCATTCTTATGCCTTTGCATCCTCATAACTTAGATCCCATATCAGTAAGAACCTACGAGGTTTGGTTTTCCATTCCTGAGTTACTTCACTTAGAATAATAGTCTCCAATCTCATCCAGGTCATGGCAAATGCTGTTAATTCATTCTTTTTTATGGCTGAGTAGTATTCTATCATATATATACACCACAGTTTCTTTATCCACTCATTGATTGATGGGCATTTGGGTTGGTTCTATGATTTTGCAATTGTGAATTGTGTTGCTATAAACATGCGTGTGAAAGTATCTTTTTCAAATAATGACTTTTCTTCCCCTCTGGGTAGATACCCAGTAGTGGAATTCCTGGAACAAGTAGTAGTTCTACTTTTAGTTCTTTAAGGAAACACCACACTGTTTTCCATAGTGGTTGTACTAGTTTGCATTCACACCAGCAATGTAGAAATGTCCTCTGTTCACCATATCCATGACAGCATCTGTTTTTTGATTTTTTGAATATGGTCATTCTTGCAGTAGTAAGGTGATATTGCATTGTGGTTTTGATTTGCATTTCCCTGATCATTAGTGATGTTGACCATTTTTTCATACGTTTGTTGGCCATTTGTGTATGTTCTTTTGAGAACTGTCTATTCATATTCTATTCAGTTTCATTCTCCTACATGTGGCTAGTCACTTACAGCCTCAACGTTCGTTGAAAAGGGTGCCCTTTCCCCACTTTATGTTTTTGTTTGCTTTGTCAAAGGTCAGTTGGCTGTAAGCATTTGGGTTTATTTCTGGGTTCTCTGTTTTGTTCCATTAGTCTATATACCTACTTTTATACCAGTACCATGCTGTTTTGGTGACAAACTAGTATAGTTTGAAATCAGGTAGTGTGATGTCTCCAGATTTGTTCTTTTTGCTTAGTCTTGCTTTGGCTATATGGGATGTTTTCTGGTTCTATATGAATTTTAGAACTGTTTTGTATAAGTCTGTGAAGAACGGTGGTATTTTGGTGGGGATTGCATTGAATTTGTAGATTGCTTTTGGCAGTATGGTCATTTTCACAATATTGATTCTATTTTAAAAGGAGTGAAGTTCTTGATTTGATTCTCTGCTTGGTTGCTGTTGGTGTATAGAAGAGCTACTGATATGTGTACATTAATCTTGTATCTGGAAAGTCTGCTGAATTCTTTTATCAGTTCTAGGAGCTTTCTGGAAGAGTCCTTAGGGTTTTCAAGGAAAGCGAACATATTGTCAGCAAACAGTGACAATTTGACTTCCTCTTTACTGATTTGGATGCCCTTTATTTCTTTCTCTTGCCTGATTGCTCTGGCTAGGACTTCTAGTACTATGTTGAAGAGGAGTGGTGAGAGTGGGCATCCTTGTTTTGTTCCACTTCTCAGTGGGAATGCTTTCAGCTTTCCCCATTCAGTATTATGTTGGCTGTGGGTTTGTCATAGATGGTTTTTATTACATTAAGGTAAGTCTCTTGTATGCCAATTTTGCTGAGAGTTTTAATCATACAGCGATGCTGGATTTTGTCAAATGCTTTTTCTGCATCTATTGAGATGATCATGTGATTTTTGTTTTTAATTCTGTTTATGTGGTATATCACAATTATTGACTTGTGTATGTTAAACCATCCCTGCATCCCTGGTATGAAGCCCACTTGATCATGGTGGATTATCTCTTTGATATGTTGTTGGATTCGGTTAGGTAATATTTTGTTAAGGATTTTAGCGTCTATGTTCATCAAGGATATTGGTCTGCAGTTTTCTTTTTTGGTTATGTCCTTTCCTGGTTTTGGTATTAGCTTGATGCTAAGCTTGCTAGAATGAATTAGGGAGGGTTCTGTCTTTCTCAGTCTTGTGGAATAGTGTCAAAAGGATTGGTACCAATTCTTTTTTGAATGTCTGGTAGAATTCTGCTGTGAATCCATCTGGTCCTGGACTTTTTTTTGTTGGTGGTTTTTAAATTACCATTTCAATCTTGCTGCTTGTTATTGGTATTTTCAGGTTATCTAATTCTTCCTGATTTAAGCTAGGAGGGTTGTCTTTTTCCAGGAATATATCCATCTCTTCTAGGTTTTCTAGTTTATGTTCATAAACGTGGTCATAGTAGCCTAGAATGATCTTTTGTATTTCAGTGGTGTCAGTTGTAATATCTTCTGTTTCATTTCTTAGTGAGGTTATTTGGATTTTCTCTCTTCTTTTCTTGGCTAATCTTGCTAATAGTCTATCAGTTTTATTTATCTTTTCAAATAAACATCTTTTTGTTTCATTTATCATTAGTACTTTTTTGTTTCAATTTCATTTAGCTCTGCTCTGATTTTGGTTATTTCCTTTCTTCTGCTGGGTTTGGGTTTGGTTTGTTCTTGTGTCCCTAATTCCTTGAGGTGTAACCTTAGAATGTCAGTTTGTGCACTTTCAGTGTTTTCTATATAGGCATTTAGGGCTATGAACGTTCCCATTAGCACTGCCTTTGCTGTATCTCAGAGGTGTTGATAGGTTGTGTCATTATTGCTGTCCAGTTCAAAGAATTTTTTAATTTCCATTTTGATTTCATTTTTGACCAAATGCTCATTTAGGAGCAGGTTATTTAATTTCCATGTATTTACATGGCTTTGGAGTTGATTTTCAGTTATATTCCACTGTGGTCTGAGAGAGTGTTGATATAATTTCAATTTTCTTAAATTTATTGAGGCTCGTTTTATGGCCTATCATATGGTCTATCTTGGAGAAAGTTCCACGTGCTTTGAACAGAATGTGTATTCTGTGGTGGTTGGATGAAATGTTCTGTATATATCTGTTAAGTCCATTTGTTCCAAGTATGGTTTAAACCCATTATTTCTTTTTTGACTTTCTGCCTTGATGACTTGTCTACTGCTGTCAGTGGAGTATTGAAGTCCCCCACTATTATTGTGTTGCTGTCTGTCTCATTTCTTATCTCTATTACTAATTGTTTTATAAATTTGGGAACTCCAGTGTTAGGTGCATATATGTTTAGGATTTGTGGTATTTTCCTGTTGGACAAGGCCTTTTACCATTATATAATGTCTCTCTTTGTCTCTTTTAACTGCTATTGCTTTAAAGTTTGTTTTTTTCTGATATAAGAATAGCTACCCCAGCTCCTTTTTGGTGTCCATTTGCATGAAATGCCTTTTTCTACTCCCTTACTTTAAGTTTATGTGAGTCCTTATGTGTTAGATGAGTCCCCTGAAGGCACCAGATAGTTGCTTGGGGAGTTCTTATCCATTCTGTGGTTCTGTATCTTTTAAGTAAGCATTTAGGCCACTTACATTCAATGTTAGTATTGAAATGTGATGTACCTTTGTATTCATTGTGCTCTTTGTTGCCTGTATACTTTGGTCTTTTTGTTATTTGTTTTTGTTTTTTAACTTTTATTTTTGTTTTATACATCCTGTGTGATTTATGCTTAAACAGGTTCTGTTTTGTTGTGTTTCCAGGATTTGTTTCAAGATTTAGAGCTTCTTTTACCAGTTCTTGTACTGGTGGTTTGGTAATGGCAAATTATTTCAGCATTTGTTTATCTGAAAAAGACTGTATCTTTCCTTCATATATTATGCTTAGTTTCACTAGATACAAAATTCTTGGCTTATAATGATTTTGTTTGTTAACGATAGGGCCCCAGTCCTTTCTAGCTTATAGGGTTTCTGCTGAGAAATCTGCTGTTAATCTGATAGGTTTTCCTTTATAGATTACATGGTGCTTCTGTCTCACAGCTCTTAAGATTCTTTCCTTCATCTTTACTTTGGATAACCTGATGACAATGTGCCTAGGCAAAGATCATTTTGTGATGAATTTCCCAGGTGTTCATTGTGCTTATTCTTTGTGGATAAGTCTCTAGCAAGGCTGGGGAAGTTTTCCTCGATTATTCCCCCAAATATATTTTCCAAGCTTTTAGAATTCTCTTCTTCCTCAGGAACACTGATTATTTTTAGGTTTGGTCCTTTAACATAATCCCAGACTTCTTGGAGGCTTTGTTCATATTTTCTTATTCTTTATTCTTTGTCTTTGTTGGATTGGGTTAATTTGAAGACCCTGTCTTCGAGCTCTGAATTTCTTTCTCCTACTTGTTCAGTTCTATTGCTGAGACTTTCCAGAGAATTTCACATTTCTAAAAGTGTGTCCAAAGTTTCCTGAACTTTGATTGTTTTTCCTTTAGGCTATCTATTTCCTTGAATATTTCTCCCTTCACTTCTTGTATTATATTTTGGATTTCCTTGCATTGGGCTTGGCCTTTCTCTGGTTCCTCCCTGATTACCTCAATAACTAACCTCCTGAATTCTATTTCAGGTAAATCAGGAATTTCTTCTTGGTTTGGATCCATTGCTGGTGAACTTTTTTGTGTGTGTGATTTTTTTGAGGGTGTTGAAGAGTCTTGTTTTGTCATATTGCCAGGGTTGGTTTTCTGGTTCCTTCTCATTTGGGTAGTCTCTGTCAGGGGGAATGTCTAGGGCTAAGGGCTGTTGTTCAGATTATTTTGTCCCACAGGGTGTTCCATTGATGCAGCACTCTCCCCCTTTTCCTATGGATGTGGCTTCCTGTGAGCTGAACTGCAGCGACTGTTGTTTCTCTTCTGGGCCTAGCCACCCAGAGAGTCTACCCAGCTCTGGGCTGGCACAGGGGGCTGTTTGCACAGAGTCCTGTGATATGAACCATCTATGGGTCTCTCAGTCTTGGATATCAATGCCTGTTCTGGTCGAGGTGGCAGGGAAGTGGGTGCAATGGACTCTGTGAGGGTTCTTAGCTTTAGCGGTTTAATGCTCTATTTTTGTTCTGGTTGGCCTCCTGCCAGGAGGTGGCACTTTCCAGAGAGCATCAGCTGTGGTAGTATGGGAGGAACCGGCAATGGGCAGGCCCTAGAACTCCCAAGATTATATGCCCTTTGTCTTCACTACCAGTATTTTTAAAATAGCATATTATAATATGGTTCTGCATCTTTTTCAAAGATCCCTCTCCACTATACATGCATTTAACTTTTTGAACATGAAATATATATAACTTGGAAGAACAAAAGTTAGGAAAATATATAAACAACTCTGGCATTTCTGCTCAATCAGCAGAATGTTTCTGACTCAGAGTAGACAATAAATGCCTTTCCATTTTCTTTGTTTCCTCTGTTGGTCTCAGTTCATAAGACCACTCAGAGCCATTTTTAGTGCCAAACTTCCAACATTAAGTTTGGTCTAGTAGTTAAAGAATGTATGTTTTATAAAAACACTGTCCTTATATAGAAATTAATTTACTCAGAGCTGTTGTTTCCAACGTAACACATTCCTGAGAGATTTTTACAGATAAGTTTCATTATAAGTAAATTTAGAATGACACATTGGCTTTAGAACCTAACTCTCTGCTAGCAAAGATACAACTGTATTGTACATTTCCACCTACCTTTTTATCAGCAAAATATTACTCTAGTTCATAGATTTGAAGATGCATTCACTGATTCTTTATGTATATAAATTTATTGGGAAGGATAAGTTTCCTCCATTTTCATTCTTTTTAAGGAATATCTTACCTATTCTAAGTACTTATTCTTCAAGATAAATTTTACTATTAATTTTCAAGAAAATAAATTTATTAGAATGCTGAATGCAAATGAGTTAAAATTAATAATTATTTTACTGTTTACTGAATTTCTTCTTTGTGCCAAGTATTCCTGGAATTCATTTAAATCTCATAATTTTCCAAAGTAAACATTATATTGTTATTATCAATATTATAGAAACAAGAACATTGTGACTCAGAACTGTTATGTTTCCAGAGTTATACAGCAAGTGGGCATTAAAGCTAAGAATTCAAGCCAGACTTTAAAGCCCTCAACCTAAACCTAAGCCTTGTTTCCTATTTGTTTTATTAAGACATATATTATCTTTTGATTTGAATTTGGGATAATAATAGCTTTATAATATGAATCTTCCCAACCAAGAGTACATCTATGTATCTCTTCTTGTGTTTAAGTAATTATATAATTATATTCATAATAATGTAATATATGCTATTAAGTACTGTGGTTTTCTATAATATGCACATGCATTTACTCACCATTTAGATATTTGTGTCTATTTTTTAAAGACAGGGTCTCACCCTGTCACCCAGGGTGGGGTGCAGTAGTGCGATCATAACTCACTATAGCTTGGAACAGAAGATAGATGCAACAGTGATCTCCCTACCTCAGCCTCCTGGGTAACTAAGACTACAGGTGCCATGCCTGGCTAATATTTTAATTTTACTGTTACTTTTTGTACAGACAGGGCCTCACTCTGTTGCCCAGGCTGGTCTAGAACTCCTGGCCTCAAACCATCCTCCAGCCTCAGCATCCCAAAAGTGCCGGGATTACAGACGTGAACAACCATGACCAGCTTACATATGTTTTTATATATCATCACTTCACAGCTCTTTTCATCATTTCATTGAACCATGTTTTAGCCTGAAATATAGATTGGCTTCAGAAATAAAGTACTATAAATAGCACTGAATTTAGTTTGTGTAGCAAAAAAGCTAAGTTGTCCTCAAAACAAAGATGTGTTAAAATATAAGCAGACAAAATAGAGAAGTTAGTACAATTTTAAATGTTGCTAAATATTTATGTATAAATGGATTGATCTGATTCTAAATTTTCCCCAAGGAGAGGTACAAATAAAGTGCTCCAAACAACTTATTTCCTAGTTAGAAAACACGGCCAGTTTATCCCAGTCTTGCGATGCCCAGCTCCTTCCCACCACCATCACATAGCAGATGAAGGTAAATACGAATCCTTCACAGGGAGTAGATGGCAGCAGAAAACTTTTGGCCACTAGGGGGCACATTCAGCTTTCGTATCAGGGACATAGCACTTAGTTCTGTCAGTTTCAAATTTAAGGGCCCTCTTTGATGGTTAAAGAATTTTGAAATCAGTAACAATTACAAAAATAGTTAAAAGGTTTATATTTATTATTAGAATGTCACTGCATGATTTTTTATAGACAATTTGATGTACAGGAAAAAAGAAGCAAAATCCAAAAGCAATTTTTACTGATATTTAACAACTGTTGTCAGTCTCATATAAAACTATGTTCACAGTGAACATATATTTTTGAGTTTGTTTTAATGTGCTTAATTTTATTACCTAAGAATTTTCATAGCATTAAAATATTTGATTAAATCTATTTTATCTTTTTAAAAGTATTCCATCTTATAGCTACAGTTATGTGATGCCTAAACTTCCCATTAATATTGGACATTTATGCTGCTTCTGTTTTTTTTTTTTTTTAATATAAACCATGTTCTAAAAAGTGTATTGTAAGAGCAAAAGTGCAGGTAGATCTAGATTCATGTCTCAACTATGACAATTAGCATTTGAAGTGTGGGGATAGTTATTAACACCTGTAAGCATCAGGTGTTTTATCTTAAAATAGTAGGTAATAGCATCTATATGGCAATTGCTATTAATTAAGTGAGTAAAACAGAGAAGAAAGAACTTAGCATACAGGAAATACTAAATACATACTCTCTGATATATAGTGTATTATTGTTGTGATTTTTGTACATGAGTCTGCATTTAAGATTATTCTTCTAAAACATGTTTCTGAAAGCAGGCATGCTCATTCAAAAGTTATTGATCCCCATTTGCAAATTGCTTTCCAAAATAGATGATTAATTTTTAAACTTGAAATGTTTTTCAAATTTTAAGTTTCTTCATTAACATAAAAACAGTAAATATTTAGCGAATCACATGAATTTAACATTAAAATTAACATTGTCTTTAGATGTACACCTAGAGCATGTGCATTAGAAAGCATTATGTGCATCCGATTCCGATTTCATCTTTTTTCTAAACCAGATAATCTGAGTTTCACGAAGTCTGTCAAGTACTTCATGTGTATATACATACATCCCATTTTCCTGAGTAGGGGGAATAACACTCCTTGTAAATTTCAGGAAGTCCCGTGTCTCAAGAGAGGAAAAGCACCCCAAGCCAAAACCCAGCCTTCCTAAAATATTGGGCCTGCTGATCTGCTTAAAGAACTTCAAATACGCCTTGTTTCTCTGGCACAAGTATGCTGACCAGTGTAAACATAAAATGTTAACTTTTTTCCTATTTCCTTTGGCTAATATTTTCTGTAACCTCTTCTAAAAACTAAAACAGTCGTAACATCTATTAGGCAATATGTTGTATAATAACAATATTACTATCTTAAAGTTTAAATATGACTAGCGATTTTAAAATAAGTTCCATCTACCTACATTTAATACACACGCATTCCATTCATAATGTACTCAAAATGTTGTGTTCATTCATGTTGGAGATATGTGTGAAACTTCTTGGCCTTTTGACTAATTACATCTAATTAGAGGATACATTGAAATATAGAGCAAAACAGAGTTTACATTTCTCTTCTCCTTTTTGGGAGGTTGCCAACGATATAGTTACAAAGAGCCAATTTCTTGTAGGTGCAATATACTTACTGTTTGACTTCTCTGTACATACCTGAGTAGCAAGCAGCAAGAAAGCAGCAAGCCTTGAGAGATGAATATATTTGGGGCACTTAGAAAATGATAGGTAAACAAGTAAATGAAAATAAATAAAACATATGAAGTTAATCTTATATTTGTGCCTTGAAAAAAAAAAAACCCTTCAAACAGGCGAACTTTTGATTGAGTTATTTATATAAAACTCTTAAGAGTACAATCACTTTCAAGAGAAAGATGTGGTTTCCCTTAAAATCGTTTTCCTTAACCTTCATTCTCCCAGGGGCTTTATGGATTTTAGATAAGAATTTCAGCTATGTTGATGTGAAAGCTGCTTATGAAAGAGACAGAGTAAAGATCTGAAATACAAATAACTATTGAAAAGTAAATTACTGGCCACTTACCCTATTTATTTGTTTCTACTGAGTTGGGCACCAACATTATTGGTGTAAGAAAGCAGACTCTTATCTCTTCTGTATGGAGTTCCTGATGAATTTGATAACTTGTTTCCAATCTCATTTAGTTGATATTGTAAAGATATTTTCCAAAGAAAAAGATTGTAAGTAGAAAGTGGAGCATATGTATTAGGAGAGTCTTGAGTCTTACAGAAAGCTAGATGGAGAAAACATACATATGTCCCAAGTCCCTATTTTCTATCAATGTGAAAAAAATACGAAATATTAGAACCAAAGATATTTTCATGAAATCAATAAGTTGCTCATCTTTGTGGATCTCTGTAGGCAAATCAATAATTTGGAACAAATACTCTGACTCCCAGGCAGTGGTTCAGCAATGAACTTTTGAATAGAAATTTAATATAATTTGGAGTCTTAAAAAATGAAAATTATCTCCCATCCTAACTTCTCTGTTAAGATATTTTAATATAAATAAAAATAGGCTCCCATAAAGCTAGGGAATCACAGAGTAAGAGATTTGCTGGTGTTCTGGGTCCCTTCTTCTCCTGCCATTGATAGATAGGGAAGAGTTTCTTATGAAAGGTGCTCAGGAAGTTAAGTTTCCTGCCCTTTTAATGATATGTGAGGGTACCTTCCTGAAGATGAACCCAAGTGGAGGCAGAAGAGGCTTCTACTTAGGATTTTCCCATAATGTCTTCTGTTTTAAAAATTAAAAAAAAAAAAATTCCAAACAAATGTCCCTTTACTAAACAGTGGAAGTTGCCACAGAGTCTTGGAAATAAATCACCTAAATGTAAACAGTAGTTCGATCCAAATGATGTTATTAACTTGGCTCTATGTTAGAGTCCTAGAGTATAAGCTCCCAGGCATCTGAACCTCAACTTTCTTCTTCATTGTATTTTCATCTCACACATATTTGTGAAATGAATGAGTAAATGTTCACAGAAAAAACACATAGACCCTGACCAATTGAGTAATCTCATTTGTTTCTTAACTCTAATTGGTTAAAAATGAGTGACCATATGACCTTATTATATGATTCCTATCAAGTTTATATGCTTTCATAGTTTCATATCTTTATATCATCATAATGGCCATGTAAATTTGCTCTCCCTGCTGGGTTTTGGAAAAATCCTCTTAAGAATACTTGGGTGACCATACTTAACAATAACGTATTGTATATTTTAAAATAACCGAAGGAGTGGAATTCGAATTTTCCTAATACAAAGAATGACAAATGCTTGAGGTGATGGATACTCCCAGCTACCCTGATTTGATCATTACACTTTGTATGCCTGTATCAAAAAATCACATGTACCACATCAATATATTAACCTATTATGTATCCATAATAATATAAAAATTAAATAAATACATTTTGAGTGTATCAGCAAAAATAATACTTGGAAATTTTCATTTTTTTTACTGTACTTGGTAGCACTTACAGAGAATGTACATTTTTAACACAATTCAATAATTAAATTTAGTTTCTCTTTTTACTCTTTCTTAGAATGATACCTTAACCCTCCTCACCCCCCTGCCACCTCCACACACTCACACTCGCACACACAATTTTCAAATAAATACATGTCATATTTGGGGAAATTTTTAAGATTACGTTTACTCTGCCTTCAATGACAGAGAAACCATGGGTTTGAATATTTTCATACACATTGATCTAAGGGTTTCTAATCAAACTTGAACTCATTTAGGATACTGCTAGTAATCAGAAAGTGGGTAGGAGAGCTAATATTGGTTAAAGGGAAAGTCTCATGAGCTTTACTACATGCCACCAAGTTTCCTAATCCTATTTGCCCACATGTTGCCATCCCACAAAACTCCAAAGATAAGAATGGTCTTAGGTATAAATATTGCCTCATGATTACAGGAATGGCTTGAAACATAGATACTAATCCACATTTACTTAAAGTCAAAGAATGTAAAATATTACAGGCTGCCATAATACTTATTATAACTTAAATAATTTACAGTCTTTTATTTTGTAGTGGGGAAAAACTACATATACAGTAGAATATACAGTAGAATTTTTTCAATTGTTAAGAGATTTATAAGCCCCTTCAGAATGATTACTCAGTATTTAGAATCATAACAGAGTATAAGTATTGGATATTAATAAATCTTTTAAAAATCAATAGGTAAACACACGAGGCATTCTAATTCAGACACGAATTTCAAGAATTCAAAAACATTACCGCTATCAGCAAAAAAAACATTGTGTCTACAGTTTATCTTACCAGTCATGGTTGTATGTCAGGGTCTAATTCTATGTTTTTAAAAAAGGGCTTGCTAGTTGTAGATGCCTGAGATATTTATTTTCTGTACAGAGGCCAGATCCACTGTGTGTTTTATTGGAAAAATCTTGCGCTTCATTTGATTATTCCATCTTATTGTCACAAAATGACCATGAAGTCCTTATAACGTACTTCCACGCATTCCAAAAAGAATTAGCCCCAGTAAAGAGGTTTCTTTTCTTTGGGGATTTAATCATTGTGCATGTTGAGAAAAATGCACATCTTTGTCGAAATTATTCTAAGAGATGTTAAATTCTGATTTTTCTCCATGTTAGAGAGCTTTTAAGTCTTTATGTTAACATTTTTAAAAGTTATATTATATTCAAAGATTAAAGCATTTTGCAAATATCCTATGAGCTCCTTTTAAAGGTATTCTTTGTTTCTGTTTTTGTAAGATTTAATTTTTTGGAGCAGTTTTAGGTTCACAGCAAAATTGAGAGGTACAGATATTTCTCATATACCCCTGTCCCAATTCATGCATAGCCTTCTGCATTTTTGACACCTTTCACCAGAGTGGTACATTAGTCACCATCAATGGAGCTGCATCAACATATATCACCCAAACCCCAGAGTTTACATTAAGGTTTGATGTTGGTGTTGTACATTCTGTGGGTTTGAACAAACGTATAATAACATGTATCCATCATAGTATCATATGGAATATTTTCACTGCTTTAAAGATCACCTGTGCTCTTCCTATTCATACCTCCTTCCCCACAAGCCCTGTCAACCACTGTCTCCACTGTCTGCAAAGTTTCGCCCTTTCGGTAATGTCATATAGTTGCAGTCATACAGTATGCTGCCTTTCTAGATGTCTTATTTCACTTAATAATGTGCCCTTAATTTTCCTCCATGTTTCTTGATGGCTTGATAGCTCATTTCTTCCCATGGTCTGGATGTACTACAGTTTAATTATCCACTCGCCTACCAAAGGTCATCTAGGATGCTTCCAAGTTTGGGCAATTGTAAATAAAGCTTCAATAAACATCTGTAAGCAGATTCTGTTTCTTAGTTCTTTACAGCAAGATTTTTACTTGTTTTTAAAAATCTAACATTTTAATACATACTTAATAAATAATAATAAATTTAATAAATCTAGAATATAAAGGATAAAATATGAGAGTTTCTCCTTCTCCAACTCCCTCCACCCTTAAATCTCCCTCCATCTTTCCCAAGCCCTAAAGGTAACTACTGCTAAAATTTGCATCATATATGTGCCAAACATAGGTTTCAATATTTTTACTGGGTTCGGTAATTTAAGAACAAATGAGAGAAAGATACTGGGATTTAAAAAAAATTACTTTAAAAAATGCATTTAAACTGTTCAAAATAGAGATTATTACATAAATTATCCAGGTTTATTATGTAGATACACACAGTTTGTCTTGCTGTGTCCTAATTTATATGAATATATCTTAGATACATGAGTTGTTGAGATATATTTCTAGATGTATATAGTACCTTTATTTTATTTTTAAAGTTATGTTCTAAAATACTTCCATAAAAAATTAGACTCAAAATCTTCCATACATAGATTTTTTAACAAAAACTAAAATGTCAGCTTTATTTTTGAAGAACTAAACTACAGATATAAAATAGCTAGACAGTTACTTTTCTTAAAAAAGAACAAAAGAAGTCTCATTTCTCTTGTCCTTTTTAATAAAAATAAGTGTTTTATAACCCAAGATAATATTTCTAGAAAATAAAGGGTCATCAACAGAATACTTTTAACTATTATGATCATCTTGTATAATTTAATAATATAGAGAGCAAAAGCTCAATTTTAATGTTGTTTTTAAATTAATTTTGAATTATATTTTTAAAAACAAAATATAAAGATAAAAAAGCATGTTTTTGATTATTCAATGATTGGAAAGATTCACAATATTCCTTTTCTCTTGGAATCTATTTATTTGACTTTAACTGAAACATTCTCACCCTGACTTTATCAGTTCATAGGTTCTTAACTCCAACAACTTTCCAGGTCTGAAGAGAATTCTTAGTTCTTTTTCTACAGCCTGCCTCTTCATTAGCTAACCATATTTCAACAAGCTACTGTGTTTACTTTTCATCTCCTGCTGCAAAATTTTCTGTGGTTTCCCTTCCTTCCTTGTAGAAGTTTTACAAATAAATCTTCAGAGTATAAGAGAATAACGTCTTCTTTTGAAACCTCAGAAAAATAGTTACATGCAGTAAAGGATTGGCTTTCTTACTACATTTAGGTAGAAAATATCAAATGAAGGAGAACATTTTAGCTCCAGAGAGGTAAATTTAGCTTAAGAAAAAAATTTGCAAAGTTGAGTGAGCCTATTTTATTTCAGAAGTGAAGAAAAACACGTCAAAAACAAAAGTATAACAAGAAAATATTAATTATACCTAAGCTTCATAATGGCTGCAAGTGTGTTATTAAACATATATAGTTGTCTAAATGAAGTGTTTCTTTCATAGATGCAACAAAATAATGATCCAAAAGTAATGAGACACCTCCAGTGACCTCCACAACCCCAGCCCTGCTCTCCTCCTCAACCCCTCGCCACGTTCCTCACTCTTGCCACAGGCGTTCTCTTTGTACCCCAAATAGGCCATGCCACTCTTAGGACCTTTGTGTACTTGCTGTTCTTCTCTCCTGTCGCTCTCCCTCGGTATTTGCTCTGGTGACTTCTCCACATTCAGGATTTAGCTCAAGTCGTATTTCCTCACCACACTATCTAGTTAGCTTCAATACTGTTGATTTGCTTTCCATCATCTTACGTGTTTTAATAGCAATCAAAACTACCTGAAATTATAATTTAATTTAATGCTTATATTAATTAAATGCTCATTTAATTGTCTATTGCCTGTCTTCTCCCTAGATTTAATCTTTATGTGAGTAGGATCTGTCTGTCTTGTTCCTCTTCTGTAACCCAATTGCAGCAGCCTGAATGGCACATAATAGTTACTGAATACATATTTTTATAATTATTTTATTCTGTGAATGCTTTTCCCGTCTTCACAATATCAATTCTCCTTGACTGCACTTCAAGGATCACATAATTGACAAGTGGGAAGACTTCACAGTCATTGAACCGGATTATCTTTTCAATGTTAGCATCACCCAAAACTGTCCAATTTGAGTAACCAGCCCAGGCTGAATTTTTCTGTCACGGGAGTTCAATACCTCCCAAAGACTTTCTTTTCAATATCATTGTATATTTATTTCACAGAGTAAGCCTAAGTTAATTTATTAATCCAACAAATATTTATTAAGCAAAGACCCAATATATCCTAGGGAATGCTCTAAATATTTGGTGTGTATCATTGAACAGAAAAACAATAAAAATCCTCATTCTTATGGAACTTACATTCTAGAAGTAAGAGATAAACTGTTGTACTTTGGAAGGCCGAGGTGGGCAGATCTTGAGGTCAGGAGATCGAGACCACACTGGCTAACATGGCGAAACCCAGTCTCTACTAAAAATAAACAAAAAAAATTAGCCAGGCATGGTGGCAGGCGCCTGTTAGTCCCAGCTACTCGGGAGGCTGAGACAGGAGAATGGCATGACGTGGACCTGGGAGGTGGAGCTTGCAGTGAGCTGAGATCACACCACTGCACTCCAGCCTGGGCAACAGAGCGAGACTCCAACTCAAAAAAAAAAAAAAAAAAAAAGACAAACTGTTAAATATAATATTTTTTTAAGCATCCCAGTGTAACACAAGGTGAAACGTAGAAGAGAGTGAAGGTAATCAGTAGCTACAGAATCAGGGAAGGTTGAAATTTTAAAGGTGTTCACAGCAGATCTTGTACAGGTCAAGGAGATGTGTCACAATATATGGGGGGTCATTGCAGGCAGAGAGAACTGCCTTGAAGTGGAGAGAAGGCCTGTTCTTTCCAGAAGCAGCAAGGAGGCTTGTGTGACTGGAGAGTGTCAGTGCAGTGGAGAGAACACGAGGAGGCAATTGGTAAGTTATTTGTGTGTAGTTGGGGATAGTGGTGGTTAGAGTGTCCTAGGATGTTGTTGGCTATTTTAGGAACTTTAACTTTCCCTATGAATGCAAAGGGGTCTTTTGTGCTGTGTGAAGTAATGACGTTATCTAACTTATGATTTAAACATTCCTTCTGGCTGTTGTATTGAGAATCGACTTTGAGGGTGAAGGGTGAAAGCAGGGAGTTCTATTAGGAGCACATCCCAGTAATCCTGGAAGGAGAAATCTACAGTATGGATCATGGTGGTTGTGGCTCAGTTAGTGAGAGACAGCATGATTCCAGATATACTTTGGAAGTAGAACCAGAAATTTCAGGTGTATAAGATGTAGAGTGGGAAAGAAAAAGAGAAGTGAAGAAGGACACCAAGTTCTTGGCCTTGGCCTCTGGTGTCGAGGATGGGCTGAAAGGTCAAGGTGAGACTTACAAAAACCGGTAGGCACACTAGTGCACCAGTCCCTCTAAAAGGTGACAAGAACCAAAACCAAGGCTATGGTAGTAGAAGTAGGGAACAGACAGTTTTAAGCTTTATTTTGGGGAGTAGAAGAATTTTCGAAAACTAACAAATGTTAACAATAGTAATAAACATTACTGAGCAATTGTTATGTGCCAGACCTTATGGAAAAACATTCATACATTAATTCATTAAATGCTAACATAATTAACATAAGCAAGGTACTGCCTGATGCAGTTTGTTCATAAGAAGAAATGCCAAGGATCGGTAACTAATTTGCTGTGTGTGTGTGTGTGTGTGTGTGTAGGAGATGACGGTGGTGATACTATCTGATTCACAGGATTCTCCATAAAAAAAAAAAAAAATTGAAGTAGGAGCATGTTGTATGTAAAGAAAGATAGCCCCTCTCATTTGGACAATTTATCTTATTCATCACTCCCAGATAAATTTTCCTCAAGTACAACTCTGGTGCTATCTACCCTCTATTTAAGAAACACATGAAGCCAGGTGCAGTGGCTCACGCCTGTAATCCCAGTACTTTGGGAGGCTGAGGCCGGCAGATCACAAGGTCAGGAGATCGAGACCATCCTGGCTAACACGTTGAAACCCCTTCTCTACTAAAAATACAAAAAATTAGCCGGGCGTAGTGATGGGCGCCTGTAGTCCCAGCTACTCAGGAGGCTGAGGCAGGAGAATGGTGTGAACCCGGGAGGCGGAGCTTGCAGTGCGCCGAGATCAAGCCACTGCACTCCAGCGTGGGCGACAGAGCTAGACCCTGTCTCAAAAAAAAAAAAAAAAAAAAAGAAAAGAAAAAAGAAACATATAAGAAACTGTTACAGGATTAAGGCCAACCTTGTTAAACAAGAACCCACAGATTTAGATTTAAAGGATCTTTCTAAATTCATTTCTGTATCCTTTTTCTCATAGCTTATGATTTAGTGAAAATAATCACATTCATTTGATAAGCCTCATAGCTTGCTATTTCACTGTATTTTTTCCTAACTGAAAAGCTCTTTTCCTGTGACCTGTGACAGTAAGGAGAAAAATTAGACCTTCCTTTCAGGCCCAGCCTGCCTGGTAACTCTTTCCTGAAGCCTTCGCTGATCACCCTCATACCTTTGAGCAACCACTGTATCTTAGGAAAAATTGTTGCATGACTCATTATTTTCCATGTTGTATTATTAGTGTTCATTCAATATGCCTACTTAATGCATATGTAGGAATTTTTAAAAAGCAAAATGAGGCAATGTGTATTCTAACCGGAGGACATCTGATCAGATTAAATAAGCATAACATAATAATAATGAGATAACAGAAAATTAAGGCAAAAGAAGCTTAGGTTGCATGTTCAAGGTCACATAGCTAGTATGTGATGGAGCTGGGACTTAATCATTATGCTACCATCTCATTATGCTATTTCATAACCTTCTTTGGTGATCTGAAAATAGTTCCTCATGAGTAGATCTTCCTTTGTATGTAGTAGTGGCAGATGAGGCTATGGCTGTATGTAGGCACCAAACTTCCAAGTGAGTTAAATGCGATAAGTTGTTTGGATTATATTCTGATGGGAAGAAATGAAAGGATGATACCCTTGTGTCTTCCACTCTGTGGATGACATCTTAACAGAGTGAATTCGTATCTTAGGCACATACTAGCTGTGTGAGAATAAGTGTGGATAGTTTTAGCCTTCACAATTGAGTCACTGACGGAGAATCTTGCCCTATATAACTCCATAGCGTGCACACAGCCATGCACAGGCTCAGGAGGACATGGACCCACAGATGCATTGGCTCACTCTAGTGAACTCAGCTGTTCCCTGTTGACCATGCTCTGAGCATCTCCACAGTGGCTTTTATCTCTGCCTGTCTGATAGGGTCTGAGAGGTGGAAGTAGGATGCAGGGTGCTTGTGGCTGTCAGCATGTGTGCTTCCTAAAGGGCGGGGCATTGTGATTGGGCAACTCTGGACACATTAGGGGCTCTGAAAAACTCCCCAACAGCACGACAATATATTGTGCAATAATATTCTAAGTTTATATATTTCATTTTTAAAAGTACGTTCATTTGTATTTATTTACTTCTACTTGAAGGAGATGAGCTTTTTCTAATTTTCATCAAAGCACCATATGGACTTGAGGTATTTCTGATGCCATAATTAATTAGCTTTATTCAGGTCTTTAATTACTTCCACAAGTGTGTATTAAGTGTCTTTTATGAGTCTAAACAATAAATTTGGAAGTGGTGTGAAAGATAGAGGAAGTGGAGCTTATAATATAGGCAAGAAGAGAAGTTAAAGGCTATCATAGAGTCTAAGTGGATGGGAGGAGAGAAACTATGAGAATAAAGAGAGGATCATATTCCCCAGATATCTCAGGGCTAGACTTGACAGCTCTTGATGATTATTTGAATCGACACATGGTTAGGAAGAGGTACGGGGAAGGCAAGGGATGAGAGAGAGAAAAGTCAAGGATTACTAAGATTCCAATTTCCTGTTTGAGGTCTCTGGGGAGAAGTTTGCAAATCAAGGAAAAGGAGATTTAGTGGGTAAAGGAAAAACAATTTCACCTTTAGACATATTGTGCTTATATATGTATCTCATATATATTTATATTGGCATATGTGTGTGTGTTTGAGTATAATTAAGGTATGAGCTTTCTCTGCATTAAACACTATAATTTGGATATAAAAACTATTTAATGAATACTGATGAATTTATCAAATGTCATGATTTTTATGTTACATGTTGTTATGAGTAATTTCTGAACATCTTTTTTTAATTTTCACAGATATTTTGTGCAGAGAAGCTATGTGTATCATCTCTGGGGGCTCTGTGTAAATAATATACAAAACCCTATAATTCAAGACCTTACATTAACAAAATTACTAAAAACTCATTAAAAATGAGGCCTGGGCCGGGCGCGGTGGCTCAAGTCTGTAATCCCAGCACTTTGGGAGGCCGAGACGGGCGGATCACGAGGTCAGGAGATCGAGACCATCCTGGCTAACACGGTGAAACCCCGTCTCTACTAAAAAATAAAAAAAAACTAGCCGGGCGAGGTGGCGGGCGCCTGTAGTCCCAGGTACTCGGGAGGTTGAGGCAGGAGAATGGCGTAAACCCGGGAGGCGGAGCTTGCAGTGAGCTGAGATCCAGCCTGGGTGACAGAGCGAGACTCTGTCTCAAAAAAAAAAAAAAAAAAAAAGAGGCCTGAGGGAAGTGCTCCAACCACTCCTGGTGCCGGCCTCGAAAGGGGATTGGGAATAAAGTGGGAATAAAGAGGAAGGAAAAGGTAGGGCCACAACCGGGGCATTTCCCTAGCTCTGAGATAGGGGATGGGGTGGGGGAGAAGCTGCCTATTGCTGCCATTGCTGTCACTGTTGCTGTTGCTGGTTGCCACCACCAGATGTGGTGCCGCTGTTTCTGCTGCTGCTTTTGCGGCTTTTGCTCAGGTGGGATGACAGTTGACTGAATGCCTGAAGGAGAATCCGGCCCTATATAGCTCCATAATATACACATAGCCATGCACAGTCTGAGGAGCACATGGACCCATAGATTCATCGGCTCACTCTAGTGAACTCAGCTGTTCCCTGTCAACCATGCTCTGAGTATCCCCATGGTCACTTTTATCTCTGCCTGTTGCAAGCCTGATATGGTCCCAGAGGTGGGGATAGGACACCCTAAGTATTCAGTGGAGTCATAGTACCTGTGGGTGTTCACCACAGTGTCAGGTGTGAAAATCTTGGAGTGGAGCTCAGGCCATACCTATAGCTTAAGGCCTGCTGGTACACATAGCCACTCAGCCACTGCTGCAGGTGGCACACAGGATCTACAAGAGTGGGTGTATTAGTCTGTTTTCATATTCATATAAAGAACTGCCCAAGACTGGGTAATTTATAAAGGAAAGAGGTTTAGTTGACTCACAGTTCGGCAGGGCTGGGAAGGCCTCAGAAAACTTCCAATCATGGTGGAAGGTGATGAGGAAGCAAGACACCTTCTGCACAAGGTGGCAGGAAGGAGAAGTGCTGAGCGAAGAGAGGAAGAGCCCCTTATAAAACCATCAGATCTTATGAGAACTCACTCACTATCATGAGAACAGCATGGGGGAAACCCCCCAATGATACAATTACCTCCATCTGGTCTCTCCCTTGACATGTAGGGATTATGGCGATTACAATTCAGGATGAGATTTGGATGTGGACAAAGACTAATCATATCAGCAGGGTTGGTAGAAGTGGGAAGGCTCTGATAAGGCTGGTTGGAGTAGCCAGGAGGCACCATGGTACCTATGGGGCCTATGTGTTCCTGCAATCCCACGTGAAGTAAAGCCCTGCGAAGTATTCAAACTGTAGGAAGAGCTGGGAGTCCTCCATAAACGAATAGCTGTTCCAACATACCCTGACTTTGTATCTTTGCCTGGATACCCTGACTCTGTATCTTTGCCTGGATATTGGGCTCTGTGAAGCTACAGAAAATCATCATGTTTTATTTGGCAAGAAAATGGATTTTACTTCTATTTATTTAGTTTTTAGAGATAGGGTCTGTCAGCCAGGCTGGAGTGGAGTGGTATGATGATAGCTCACTGCCGCCTCAAACTCCTGGGCTTAAGCAATCCTCCTGTCTCAGCCTCCCCAGTAACTGGTACTTTTGGTGTGTTATCACATCTGGCTACTCTTTAAGTTTTTATTTTTCTTAGAGACAGGGTCTCACTATGTTTCCCAGACTGGTCTCCAGCTCCTGGCCTCAAGCAATCCTCTTGCCCTGGCCTCTCAAAGTGTGGGGATTACAGGTGTCAGC
This sequence comes from Piliocolobus tephrosceles, assembly GCF_002776525.5. Lineage (NCBI taxonomy): Eukaryota > Metazoa > Chordata > Mammalia > Primates > Cercopithecidae > Piliocolobus > Piliocolobus tephrosceles. Next base: position 90,965,649 of record NC_045441.1, read on the forward strand.
CATCACGCCAGGCTTGAGTCATTTTAAATTTAGGAAACTCACTTCTGAGCTCTGGCTCTTAAACTTTAACATATAATATTAAACATATAACAAAAAGTTATAATATTGCCAAATCAATGATAAATAGCATAAATAATGTGGTGTAAGTGTTGGAGGAAGGAGATGGATAGAAGACAGCCTAGGTGGAGTTCTCAGCATATAAGGTGTTAAAAGGCCAGATTTTTATGTAATTGGTCGGGACCGTGGCTGCATTGCAAACTGAGAAAAAGTATGACAAAAAAACAGTGAAATACAAAAGCGCAAGTGAGATTTGGATAGAAAGAATAAATTTTTTGTTGTTGAAATCACCAATCTGCTTGGCATTAGTTGGACATAAATTGTTACAAGTAGTCTGAAGCCAGTAATAAAGAACTTTGTGTTTCATGATAAGAGGTTGGATTTTATCCTGTCAGCAGAGGGGAAACAATGAAAGTTTTAGCAAAGGAAATGACAAGTTGACGCAGTGTTTTAGCAATCTGCCCGCAATGCAGGGAATGATGGGAAAAGAAGGGGAGCTGCTAAGACCAGGAAGAAAGCTTTTCCAATGACACCGGAATTTTATAGATTATGGATGCTATGTTAAAACAAGGGGAATGAACAGTGACGTGCTTATACATGTATAAGCACAATCCCTGAGACTGGGAACTTTCTGGATGAGGTGGGCAGTGAGAAAGGAGAGTGAGAGAAAGGAGTATAAAAAAGCTGGAAAATCAGAATTAAAATACCATTGGCAGAAAGAGTAAAGGAATAAATGAGAGGTTGTTCAAAATAAACTATGTTTTGGGGAAAAAAATGAATATTTGGAGGATGGAAAAACATTTGAGGATATACGTAAAACTCAAACCTCTCAACTCACTAATTCCTCACCTCACTCTCAGCAAAGAGCCATACCTCTTCATTCACAGAGTTAAAAATGATCAGAGGAGGCCTGCTAACATCCCACACCAGTCTTGCAAACCGATCTGCCTCTGTACCCCTCCCTGACTCCTCGGCTGAAGGAGCCTTTGCTCCTTTATCTAAGACCTACGCCCTCGATCTGTTTTCCCCAGAGACTATTACACAAATATTCTTTTCTTCCTAAGATTCTCAGTTTGCCCCTGATCTCTGCCTATCGCCCATCAGTATTTCAACAACAAAAATGTCTTCCATATTAGAATGAAAAGCATAAAACAACTACCAAAACCTAAATTTTAACTACCCCCATGAAACCTCTCCCTTTCCAGCCACTGGTCTCTCACAGTCTCTTATTAGAATTTTAAACACTTTCTGTCCAATGTGAACACCTTTCATGGACTCCGCCCTCTGCCATCTGTATTGCCCTCCTTCCACTCCACCCAGACTACTCTCAAAAGGTTTCACAGGATTGCCTTTCTGTCAATGCTATGGGAGACTTTCAGTTCACATCTGACTTAATATCTCTTCAGCATTTAATATCATTGACCTGATTCTTTCTTAAAAGGCTTTCTCTTCATTGTAAAACTACTGTTTTCTACATCCCATTCTGTTTTTGCTTTTTGTTTGTTTGTTTGTTTGACCCACTGGTCTCCTACTCTTAAACCTTAAGCATTTGTGATGTTCAGGACACAGTCTTTTGCATCCTTTTACTTCTAATTCTGCCTATTCTCTCTTCATCATCTTGTCTACTCGTTTATAGTTTCAGTTACCATTTCTATGTTGATGAATTCACTATTATCATCATTATCACATATCCTTCATCTAAGTTCCATAATCATGTATGTCAAGTGATTTTATGGAAGTAAGTCCTGGATTGTCTTACAGGCACCACATTCCATCCAGTGGCTGTCAGAAACTTTTAACACCACCACAGTATATCCCACACTCGACTAAACACCAACTCTTGCTATAACACATTTCCAGGTAACTTGGAATCTATATACAAATTTTTTTGCAGCTCCAAATTGTAATGTTTAAATTACCAGCAATATTTGTGTCTAAAGATGAATACAGCAATTAAACTTTAGAAGAAATCAATTTGTTTTGGGGAAAAAAACCTAGAATTATTCTCTATATTACATAAATGTAAAGCAATTTCTCACCTATTATCCTTGAAGAAAACTGTGATGCCTCTATTGATCTCAAACTTAAAACTAATTGAAATATTGATTATTTCTTAACTGTGTGTGTGTGTGTGTGTTTTTTTTAGCAGAACTACATCCTTGCAGAGTGAGATAAATATTTATTTTTGGGGGGAATTTATTTTCTTTCTTAATTCTAAATATATATTTTGATAGTGCTGTCTCTGAAAAATATGATTTGTGGAGGACATGAACAGTGAGTATGTATGTGTATGTGTGTATGTATAGGTGTTTGCACACATGCACAGGTGCTAATGCACACACATGTGAGTGCATAGGGGCATGTGTATCATACAGAAGAATTACCTAGAGGAGATAGGAAGCAGAAATGTAATGATAACAGTGAGAGAAATATCTTTACCCTCCATGTAGGTGGTGTAACCTTGTATGAGTGAGCCAGAGTCATATTCCCTCCTAGATTTAAATTCCTCATTCTCCTTATTTCACATGGAGTAGAGCTAAAGTTCTTTGTGTAAGAGGCCCTGCACACTTGTGATTTTTCCAATAAATATTTTCCTCTACTGTTTTAGTCAGTTTGAGCTGCTAAAACAGAATAGCATAGACTGAATGGCTTAGACAACAAACATCTATTTCTCACAGTTCTGGAGGCCAGAAGTCTGAGATCAGAGTGCCAGCATGGCTGGGGGCTTGGTGACGGCTCTCCTCTTTGTTCACAGATGACTACTTTCTCACTGCATTCTCACATAGTGGAGAGAAAAAGTTTTGGTCCCTTCATCTTCATATAAAAATACTAATCCCATCATGGGAGATCTACTTTTATGCCCTATCTGACTCTAATTACTTGTCAAAGGTCTCATAGGGCTTCAACATTTGAATTTTAGGGGTATGAAAACAGTCCATAGCACTTACCATTTGCAATGGCTGTCCTATAGGTGAGAGAAGAAGCCTTTCTTAATTAGGATACCCTATTTGTAAGCATTCTATCTTTGGTGAAGTTGTAATGAAATTTCCACTCAATGGTTTTGGAAAATCAATCAACGCACTTTGCATTTATAGATAGGAGATCTAGATTCCAATCTTAGTTCCAGGTTCTGTCAATATGTAAATAGGAGTCACTGTGGAAGTCTTTAGCTTTTTAACGCTTTAGTTTCCTCTTCTACAAAATGAGGATACTTAGCTGGATGATTTCTAAGAAATTCATCACTTTTGAAGCTCTGATTATATGAATGAAAAATATAGAGTGTATAATAAACAGGCAAGTGAAATATTTTGCTTTATCAGTGCAGTTACTTTGCTTTTACGTGTTAGATAAATAATTTTAGCAGCATATATTTTTTAAAACTGCATTTCTGAGACAATATTTTCAAAGGAATTTTGAAAAAAGATCTTAAAGTGTAGAGATAGAGATGAAGGTTTTTTCACTTGTACTAATTACTCTTGAAAATACTGGAAACTCTCCTCTTGCCAAAGAGCCAGGAATCCTGCAGACTACAACATTGCCCAGTCTGCACTGTGAAATAATCCCAGTAAGCACGGTGCTGGTAGAAGGTTTGTATTTCTCTTTGTAATGTGGCTCTGGAGATCTTACAGGATTCTAAGATTGAGAAATAATTGCCTTTTAATGCCAGTCCAATCTTTGGCAGGAATGCCAAGCAGAGAAAACAGCACAAGGCAATTTGATAAGGATAAATATCCTCTCACAGGGACATATGATCACCTGAGCTTTCCTTCCCCCCGAATAACTTCTAGTCAAAGCATAAAAACTCCTTTAAATATTACTGAATCTTGGTAAGTCAACAATTCAACTCATATCAGAAATAAATGAAATCTAAGTTTTCTACAATGTTTTTCCACTGCCTGTATTCTCAAATTGTGCATCAGAGGAATAAAAATTTTCCTAACTGGAAGTCCCTCAGCATACAAGCAGCAAATCCAGACACTGTGTGCATATAAGCCACCATGTCCCCCTAAGATGCCCGTGTCATGCTTTCCAATGCATATCTTAGAAACATTTATTTAATAATCAAAACTGACAAAGATATTAAGATTCTTTAGTGGCTTTGCTAAAGACTTTCACATGAATAGGGAGAGTACACAAAAATCAAGTGAAATATGAGATGCCGGCATTAATCTAAACTGTCCACTTTGTCAGTAAAGGTCCCATTTCCTTTTGGCCTTGGTGGGATATAGCAGTTCATAGCAAGGAAAATTTTTAAAATTACAAACTTTTTGGTTAAGCATGCAAAATTAAAACATAAACACTTTAGTTTAAACTTTAAATAGGCAAACCCTCAATGTTACACAAGATATATGGGGAAAATGGCATTTAAGCTGCAACTGGGCACAGTGGCGTGCACCTGTGATCTCAACCACTCAGGAGGCTGAAGAGGGAGGATCACCTGAGCCCAGGAGTTTAAGAATACAGTGAGCTACGATTGCACCATTGTACTCCAGCCTGGAGGACAGAGTGAGGCCCTGTCAAAAATAAACAAACAAACAAAAAAACAAACAACAACAAAAAAACTAACAATATTTCAGATGAGTACCTAATCTAGGACTAGGGTGAGCATTCACCCGAGTTCCAGTGAGGCATTCAACTTGGGAGCAAAATTTAAGGGAGTCAAAAAAAAAAGATAGTATTTTTAAAATTCAAAATTAATGCCATGATAAAGTCTTAAAAGTTTAAATAAAGGGAGCATCAGTATTACTAATTTTCCTTTAGCTTCAGGCTCCAGTATGGCTTGGCTTGAAAATACTGGATACTATACTATAAATACCCAGATTTTGGGGGCACATAATCATGTTGCAGCATAACAGTAGTCTTTTGGCACCTTTTTGTACAAACAGATACAGATCTGTGTATTCTGATTTTAATAGGCAGGTAGGGGGAGTGATTTCAGAAGCAAGAAATTGACTATTCTATTCTGCTTATAGTATGACAGTATAAGTTCATTTGCATTCAAATACATTTCCCTTAATCTTGCAACAGACATTATGAGTAATCACAAAGCTCAGAAGGATAGTTTTACAAAAAAAACTCCCTTCAAGAGAAACATTTTATATTAAAGTTTTATTATATGTACAATTAATTTCAATAAAAATTGGTGACTAGGTAACTACCTGTGAAGTATTGTGATGTGGAATTCATCCAAACATAAAATATACTTACCCTGATTTCAATAAACTCACTTTCTAGTGAGAGAAGTGGCTGAATTAAATATATATATATATTTTATTATATATATAATTACAGTATAGTTAGGGGATTAAACTTATGCTCAAGCAGAAGATTTGGCATATAGGAAAGCGTGATTGTATTTATTGTGAGATCCTGAGATTAAAGGCTTAGATGAGGGTGAAAACTTAGTATTCGCTGGTGGACAATTGTGAAATGTGCATTTTGGGCAGAATAACGTGTACAAAAAGAGTCAAGAAACTTTGTAATCTATTTAAAGGACTCAGAGCAATTTGTTAAGGCCATACCATAAAATACCTTCAGTGGATGGGATGGGATAATGAATAGGTGACAATGATGATTGTCTTGTATAAAAATTCACTGAGAGATATATACTAGGGGAGATAAGAATCCAGATTTTCACTTAAAAGAATAAACTCTAGTGAAGGATTAAAGGATTGTTGGGGGATGGTTAATACCAGAGTAAAGGCACCAGAAATGACTGTCATGATTACGGTCATTGTGTGTGTTTGCCTGGGTTGTGCCTGTATAGCTTATAAGAGCATCACACTCATGGATTACAATATGCACTGCTGAAGCCCTGGAGGAAGTATTTATGGAAAGAGACATTGAGGTCAGAAACCAATAGTGAGGATGCACGGAGAGACAATAGGAAGTAAAATCAAAATAAAATAGAAAACTGTTGAATATTGGGGGGTGAGGTAGAGAAGGAGTCTAAATGATATTTGATATTTTATCTTTGATGAATAGGAAGATCCTCACTAAGGCAGGAAATACAGTTAATTTAAAAAGTAGTTTGGTGGGAGGATTCAGGAAACAAATATATTCGCTTTTAATTTCTATTTTTCTCCTAATACTCAAAGGTGGTTAATATTTAAATGGTTCTGTAAAATACACACACACACACACACACACACATACAGACACGCTGTGTTTAGACTGATTTTAAATCTGAATACTGTTCCATTTGTAATAGAATCATGGCATATGGCACACAACTGCCAGCTCTAAAATGTTTGCACCATTGATCCTTTTCTCTTCCCAAGATTTTAGAATGTTTAATTGTTTAGAACAAAAGAAAACGGAATTTAGTAGTCCACTCGACAAATTTCTGGTTTGGGATATTGCTTAAACCAAAGTTAATGCATTTCACTATGAAGGTCCAATCTAACCAACTTATGATCACCTGTAGTAAAGATTTAGTTGGTGACATAATTTTTATTTTTAATATTTTCTTAACATTGTCTATGCCATTTGTCCTTTTGTTAAAAGGATAAAAGAATAAATAAAAGGGATACTTGGATATATGGCAACACCATGGTTATAAATAAATGCAAGTAGAATCAACAAGAGCTTTCTAAAAAGAAGTTTTTATGTATTCAGTAAAACTAGAATGTCTGATCATATTTTCACAAAGACATTCTTTTAAAGTATTGAGATTAAAACAGTTTCTGGTATACAAAGTGTTTGAATAATTTTGTGGAGCTGAAAAAAAAGACAGAAAGAAGCAAACAGGCAGGTAGAGAGAAGTAGGTTTAACACCAAATAAGAACATGAAGTTGTCTGGATGGCAAAAATATTGACAAAAATTCTGGTTCTTCTCTCTTTCATGAGAACTTACTTAGAAAGTGTGGTTTTCTGAAAAGTTTGTGGGCCAGTGAGACTGAGTGCTACACTTGGAACAGTTTTCTGATGACTGTGCCAGATGAGAAAATGGCCCCAGGTTTTAGGAATCTATCCAGTTTGGTGGTAATATTTTCCAAACTTAACATGAAATACTTGACTCAGTCTTGTTTTGACTGGATCAGACCTGAATGAGTTTACTTTGTTGTTTCATTCTGTTAGTTTGAGTCTTGCTGATATGGCACATACACAAAATATCTTTTCCTTGTATTGGAATACAGGTTAAAAGTCTAGTCTTTAATTTGAAAAACAGCCCAGCTGCTGTTACTGCTTCTTTCCTTGACTTCCATGGCAGATTTCATTGTAAATGTACACATACCTTTTTCCAGGGTTGGACTTTAGCCCAAGACTATCATGATTTACGTGAAGAAACATGCATGAATGTCACCTGGACTCTGTGTTACAATGTATTTTTAGTTTATGCTGTTGGAGAAAACTCATTTAGATCCAATTAGATTTTTGCATTTAAATTGTACTTTACACACACAACCTAAATGTTTTACTATAAAGACCTAGTTTGAATACAATTTAGCATTTTTAACGTCTTTAAAGTTGATCTCCTTTAATATTCTTGTCATATGGAATATCTTTACAGCTGTTTGACCAATACATAATGGAGAATTTAAAGGCTTAGATAAGTGAAAGGCAGGATTTCACATACCTGTAGCTTTCTACCTTTAGTCTTGCTTCTTAACAACTCTGGCTTAGGAAAAAGCTTGTATGAGGTTGAACCAGTTGAAATATCTAAACACTATCTGGCTCACCCTCCTCACTACCATATGTAAGTGGGATCTGATTGCACATTATTTTCCCCCATGTAACAACTCATGACAAACCATAGGAAAGAAGCCTCACCTCACATCTCCCTTTAATGTCATACCACAATTTGCTAATTCCCGTAAGTTATTTCAATAATTTAAAACTTATGATATAATGAAACATATTTGATCAATAATTACTTTTGTCATTGATAAATCTGGGAAGTTTACTTTTTTTTTTTCTGGGAAGTCCCAGAAATCAGATATATATATAATTACTAAATTTGGAGTTTTACAGATATCATATCAGCTCTAGTACTCTTTGGCCTAAAGACATATTGCAACTTGAAGAGCATGTGGTTGACAATGTTGTATAGCAGCTGGTGCAAAAGAAAGCTGGCAGAGCATAACTTGGAATGAGAATAAAGTAAGACTTTGCTAGTTACCACTGTAAGCTTTCCTATCTTGAATACAAATTGCTACTAGAGTTATCTTATTAGCAACTGTCTCTATTATAATATCATGAACATCTATATTTCAGAAATAAAAAGCCAAGTTCCCATAAATATTTACATATCCCTATATATTAATTTATTTTATTGACAGATACAAATTGTATAATTTATGATGTACAACCTTATATTTTGATATACACATACACTGTGGAATAGCTAAATTGAACTAATTAATATATTTATTACATCACATACTTATTTTTTTGTGGTGAGATTTCAAATCTACTGTCTTAGCAATGTTCAATTGTATAGTACACTGTTATTAACTACAGTCACCCTGTTACACAATACAGTCCTTGTTTATTCCTCCTGTTTAACTGAAATTTTGTATCCCCAGACCAATATCTCCCCAATCCCGCCCCACCGAACCTGCCAGCCCCTAGTAACCACCATTCTACTCTGCTTCTGTGAGCTCAACTATTTTAATTCCACATGTAAGTGAAATCATGCTCTATTTTTGTGCATGACTTATTTTGTTTAGCCTAATGTCCTCCAAGTTCATCCATGTTGTCATAAATAATGGTATTTCCTTCAGTTTTAAAGCTGAATAGTATTCTATTGTATATTGTGTTAATTTGTTTTCATGCTGCTATCAAGATACTACCTAAGATTGAGTAATTTACAAACAGTAGAAGTTTCATTGGCTCACAGTTCCACATGGCTGGGGAGGCCTCAGGGAGCTTACTGCCTCCGAAGTAGCTGGGATTACAGGTGCATGCCACCACACCCAGCTGATTTTTTTGTATTTTTAGTAGAAACAGGGTTTTACCATGTTGGCTAGGCTGGTCTCGAACTCCTGACCTCAGGTTATCCACCTGCCTCAGCCTCCCAAATTGCTGGGATTACAGGCATGAGCTGCCGCAACCAGCCAGGTATGCTGTTTTGTAAGTGCAAAATAGATTAAGACATATTGTAAATGGCATTGTTTGCCTTAATTTTTTTCTGGATCATTCATTATTAGTGTTTAGAAATGCTACTGATTGCTGTATGTTGATTTTGCATCCTGCAGTTGTATTGAATTCCTATTACATTTCAATAAATGATCCCTCTATTTAGCACAATCTTCCATGTAATAATATAAACCTTTAGGAAGCACTACCAAACCATTTTAGACAATGTGTTGAACCTTCTGGAAAAAAAAAGATAAATTAAAATCACAGAATTGGTTTTATGTCAGTTGTCAAATGCTCAATTTAATGATGACAGATTCTAATTTTCAAATATATTCATATTGAAAATGATATTTTAGTTATTCAGAGATACATTCAAAATCTATTCACAGAGTTGTTGAAAATTCAGGTACCTCGGAGTAATGCTTTTAAGAAGAGGATTTTAACTAATGCCAACATGGTCTTCCTATTTATTTCACAGAATTTATGTGTTGTATTATGAATAGCAAATAAATAAGATACCTAATATTGTTTCATACCTAACTTCAATCACGTGTTACATAGTCTCTAATTTTAAAATTGTAAGTTCATCTATTTTCAATTCTATCAAAATTATTTGCCATGGGTTAATCTTCTTTGGCAAGATTTGTTATACTGGAAGTTTTTGAGACTATCCATCCTTTGCCCTGCTTTTGCTGAACTGGTTATATTAAGAGCAATTTCTACTTTTCTTCTCTTACAAGTTGTTTCACTGCATCTTTATGCACTTTCTATCACTCACTAAATATAAAGTTCTTCTGTAGAAAAAATTTGTATATGTAAAATTTTTCATGCCTAGTATGGTATGCATTAAATAAATGTCATTGAGTGACTATCAAAATATTTCTCACCCCCAAAAAACTCATCTTTTTCCAGTCACAGCCTTCTCCAACGGCTATGTAGCATCAACAGGAATCACTCCATGAGTGAAGCCACAAATTCATACACATTTAGGACTTCACCTCTTATTCTTCTCCCATTATTCATTTCAAACACTGGTTGTCTGATGACAGTAAGACCCCTATTAATTCTAAAATTCCTTATTTCATAAATGGCTTTTCCTTTTTAAATATATCTCCCTATCCAGCTTGAAGTCTGTAATTAGCATTTCAATTACTATTTTTCCAATATCCTTTACTGATACCTATTTCTTTGTAATTTTTTCACATATTGATGACAACTCCTATTTGCCCATTTTTCTTAAACTTTTCACTAATCAATCACTAGACCTCTACTCTGACTTCACAGAGAAAACTTAAGCTACCACAAGGATATTCTATGACTTTCTACCTCAAAACCTCAACAATTATCTATGTCCTCCACTTCTCAATATAAAGGAAGACTGTTCATTTAGCTAATGATTAATGTAGGCACATACAACTTTGGGAATTGCATTTCAACTGCTTCATCAATTATCTCCTTATGTCCTGCATCAACCTCTTAATTGATAGCAATTAATTATTTTCTTGACCCTGAAATGTTCATATTATATGGAAGATAACAGATATTGAATGTATAATTTCAATACAACTATTATTCATTCAGTCAATAATGTTTACTGGGTACATATTAGTTGTCAAACATTGTTTACTTAAAATACAGCAGTCTACACAGACACTACCCTTTTTCTTTCTAAAGGTACATTTTATGGGAGGAGAGAAACTGAATAAAAAAGAGTACCTATATCATGTTAAAAGGCTCTACATACAATGGAGGAATGTAGCAAAGTGGAAAGGTAAATAGGCAATCCAGGAATGAGGTAGTACAATATCACAGAGTCATGTCTGAAGTTCACACTAAAAATGGTGACATTTGAGCCAAAACCTGAAGGTGGCAAGGAGGAAAGTCAATGCAGATATTCAGAAGGAATGCTTCCTAGACAGATGAGATGTCAAGTGAAAACCCTGAGGCTGAGGCAGGAGAGGACTTAGCATATGCAAGAAAAAGCAAGGCAGCCTGTGTAAATTAAAAGTGAGAGGCAATTTAGTAAGAACTCATGCCAGAGAGGAAACAAAAGTCCATCGTGGAGGAAGAGTGACATGATCTGACTTGGGTTACAAAAGGACAACTCTGTCTACTGTGTTGAGAAAATAATGAAGGGAACAAGGACAGATGCAAGGAACAGGGCTCTGCAGCTATTGCAGTCATGCATGTAAAAAAGTGGTTTGGACTGGGAGAGGAGTGGTGGCTTAGAGAGACATTGCTGAGATCTGAATATAAAGACACAACTGCTGTTAATGTGTGGTACAATGGGACAAGCATTCAAGGATGACCCCAAGATTTCTAACATATAGAGTTCCCACTTACTTTGTTGGGGAAACAGTGTCAGGAGTAGGTTTGGAAGGAGTTTTTGTCTTGGCTTGTTAATTATTAAATGCCCATGTAATGTCCAAGTGACATAAGAAGCAGAGGATATGACCCTGGAGTTCACAGGAGTGTCCTGAAGTCCAAGTGTGATGCGTAAAAGGAGACTAAAATTTGAATATTAAAATTGTGTGAGTAATTGGTAGTCATCCCAGAAGAATTGATTTTTAATTTTTTTTTAATTGTTATTTGTTGTTGGTACATAATAGGTATATGTATTCATGGAGTACATGAGATGTTTTGATACAGGCGTACAATGTGACATAATCATATATGAAGAATATGACTTCCATCCCCTCAAGCATTTATCCTTTGTTGAAACACAGCAAATAATGATCCATTAAAAACAAAATATTTACTGCAGTATAAAAACTTGAACTTGGGAAACAAATTTTAAACTCTATTTGAGATATGTTTTCTCACAATTTACCCAAATAAATGTTTCCTTTTCAAAAGTTATTTTTTGGAACATGAAAAGTATCACATTTCAATACTTTGTTAAAGCATTGAATTTAATTTTAAAATATTGGCTGGGCATGGTGGCTCATGCCTGTAATCCCAGCACTTTGGGAGGTCGAGACGGGTGGATCACAAGGTCAGGAGATCGAGACTATCCTGACTAACACGGTGAAACCCCGTCTCTACTAAAAATACAAAAAATTAGCCGAGTGTGATGGTGGGTGCCTGTAGTCCTAGCTACTTGGGAGGCTCAGGCAAGAGAATGGAGTGAACCTGGTTGGTGGAGCTTGCAGTGAGCCGAGATCGCGCCACTGCACTCCAGCCTAGGCGAGAGTGAGACTCCGTCTCAAAAAAATAATAATTTAAAAATAAACAAACAAACAAATAAATAAATAAAATATTATGTACCAAAGTTAATCATTAAAATGATTTCAGTATCATACTGGTAAATTTACAAAAGCACATATTTTCCTCTTTTTGTTTTATCAGAAACTATAATTTCACATATTGAAGTGAATCCTTGTTGGTGACATTCCAGAATGAAAGTAATAGTTTAGTTACACTTATGTGCTTCATTTATAAAATCAAAATACAAAATAATCATTTTGATATATTTTTATACATTACTGCATGCAGTCAATGATTTCCAACAAATACTTACTGAATCACTATATTGTGACACCAAATGTGCAAAGAACTTGGGATACAATGGAGGAGAAAGATATTTCCTGTTTTCCCCACCAGACTTTAAATTCTGAGATCAGTGGAAAAGATGGACAGTCATTTAATATGCAATGTAAAAAATGCCATGAAAATAGAAAGCTGTGATACTTAGAGAATAAACTGAAATATAATAAAGAAAAATGGCAAAGATAGAAAGGGCATACTGAAAGGAATAATGACTATGCTCAGACCTGAAATCTCTGTGGTATTTGCAGTGAATTGCAGAAAGAGAGAACAGTTAGTTAGACTTGTGCAAAGAGAGGATAGAACAATTATGAAAATAACAGTAATTTAAAATAGATATTTAGATGAACTGAATGGGGTTTTGTAAATCCTAACACTTACTTTTTCTTTCCTCTAGGGATTATTTTGAGAAGGAAATTCAACAAGGTCTGATATTAATGATATTCCATTTTACTAATAACTGGGATAGTACTGTGATACAGAGCTAGAACAAACTAATATGAACATAACATAACCTTGACAGACAAAGTACGTATTATACCCTTCCCAATTAACCAAAAATGACTAAACTCACAGATCGAATTCCATCTGATTTGCCCCATAGAGTCCAGCAGAAAACTTGGACCACAGTAAGAGCAGATCAATCAGAGTAATGGGCAGATGTTGCCCAAATATGCTCATAATATGGGAGATATGAAGCACAAAACAGATCAACCTATCTGTTGATCTAGCAGGAGCCTAGCAGGGTTCTGTGTATATTCTGTCCAAAGAACAATGAGATTAGTCAGTACTCTTTCAGTAGAAGTAGGCCTAGAAAGGGAGTGGCACAAATACACACAAATGACCTGAAAGTGCCCAGGAATGACAATGTCTTGGGATGTGGCAAGGGGAGGAAGTGATTGAAGTAGATTGGATAAAAGTAGTTTGTCCAGAGGTTATCAAAAGTCATCCACAAGAATGTCGAAGTCCTCCAAAATAAGAGAATTTAGGAGATTTGAAAGAACTAAAGTGATTCAGTTCTAGAGTTTGGTTGAACAAGAAAAGATGACCATGAATTTGACAAGATAAAGATAAACAGAGGCTGATATAAACAGAGCACATGAGCCTCAAAACATGAAGTTCATTTTAAGATAAGGAGGAAAAGAAATATTCTAAAAATATGGATCTTATTCTAAATATTCTTAAAATGTGGATTCCTGGGTTTGTGGTAGAAATTTTTAGAAGAGATGGAAGTAGGAATTTAGGACAGTAACACAGAGAGGAAGCAAAAATTAACACAAAAATGAGACTCTAAAGAGAGTTTAAATGATCAGAGGGGAGTTGATAAGGCAAATAGAGAGATGCAGGTGGTAGAGGTGGTAGCAATGCTGGTTGTGAATAGCTAAGTTCCTTTATTTGGATTCAACTGTTTTCTATTTTCTACATTGTTTAAGAGGTTCAGATTTGTTGTGTGGCCAGAAGAACAACTCAGTCTTCCTCCAGAGCCCCAGACATATCGGTCTTAGGGAGGTGATAGAATATCTGTCTCCTAAGGCTGGCAAAGGAATAAGTCCCATTAATCATGGCTATTCTCTCAGATCTGAGACTGTGTACAGTGAGTGGGATGTTGATCTATACTGGTTTCATATAGATCTGATATATCCTCCCTTAAGCATTCAAACAAGCATAGTTTCTCAAGATGATAAGTTACAAATAATAGAAAATGAAGAACAAGAATATTTTTCTTTGCATTTTACAGTCATTAGATTTAAATTAGATTAATTCACTATTTTTCTTCTAAATTTTCCATTTATCCTTTGCCTTTGAGTTTCAAATGAAGAAAACGCAAAATCGATGATATAATATTGGAAATATTATAAGCAGATTTTTCAACAGAGGCATGTGTACATTCACTATCACACTTGGATCACTGGAGGCGAATGAACGTCCCAGTCTTCTTTTCAAAGCACTTGCACTAGTGATTTCACCCTGAATGAATCTTGCCTACACATGAGGTGAGCACATGCAAACTGAACAATGGGCAAGGTAGGGGTGTGTGTGTGTGTTTGTGTGTGTGTGTGTGTGAGAGAGAGAGAGAGAGTGTGTTAGAGAGAGAGAGAGACAGGAGAGACAGAGATAGGGAGAGACAGAGTGATTTGGGCTGTTATAGCTTAAGAGTCTGCTTGAAATCACCCCTCCATCTTCTTTCCACCATGAAACAGCACTACTAAGCTAGATATTATATTGTGGTTTATTGGTTTATTCTGTTGGGGTCAATGAGAAAAAAATACAGTGATTTTGAACAGGTAGCAAAAGCTAACATAAAAAGAATGTCTGGGGAATATTTCCAAACTGATGGCTTTGAGGAGAAAAAGAGCAAAATTAAATACCTGTGAATAATTTTTTAAAATCCATGTTAGAAACTTAGTGACAACTAACGTCAACATCATCAAACACGGCTCTGCTGACCAAAAAGTACAATAGTTTATGAAGTATTTATATCAACATTAGTTGATGATAATAAACTTGCAAGATTAGAAAGTATATCTTATAATTAAAAAAATTTTTGTGACCTAATATATAACTTCACAGCGGAATGTAGAAAGTGATAGTAGCAATCACTAAATATAGATTATACACTATACAAAAATAGACAAATATTATCTTAAGACATTGTGGAAAACCATATTATTGGAATTTAATAACTTGACCTAAAGACACAATAAACAAATACCTCCATTTCTAGTAAATTACAAAGTTTCATATCCTGTAATAAGTCCCACATAATATAAAATGATGTGTATTTTAAAAAGGTTCAAGTATTATAACAATGTAAACTCCATTATTCCCCATTATTCTTTATGCTTAATATTCCTTGACTGCTTTTTTGGGATTTAATTGATAGACAAAAATTCATGTACCTAATGTGTACAATTTGATGGGTTTGGATCTATGCAAACACAAAACACCCACGGTACTATCACCACAATCAAGGTAATAGACGTATCCATCACCTCACAAAGTTTCCTTATATCTCTTGGGGTAGGGTGCTGGTAAGAATACTTAACATAAGATCAACACTCAACAAATTTTGAGGTGTACAATACTATAATACTGAATTATTACATTTAGGCACTATGTTATACAGCAGGTCTCTAGAGTTTATTCACCTACTGATACCAGTTGGCTCTGTGTTCCTGCCCAAATCTCATGTCAAACTGAGGCAGGAAAGTAGGGGGTCTGGAGGCTGGGAACCTAAGTCTAATTCACACTTCAGCTATAACAGAAAATATCCTCTCCATAGAGCATACACGAGGTAAATGACTTTGTAACTTTACTTCATCCTCATCCTTTACATGGAGCATAGCCCAAGTAGAGAGTATTTAAACTCCCTAAAATTCTGTAATGAGGCCTTTGAGCCCCTATGCTCAGGCCCACTCCCACAATGTGGAGTGTGCTTTCATTTTTCAGTAAATCCCTTCATTCCTTTCTTGCTTTGTGCATTTTGTCCAATTCTTTGTTCAAGACGCCAAGATCCTGGACACCCTCTATCTCCACAGTTAACAAAATTGTAATCCCCAATGTTGGAAGAGGGGCCTGGTGGAAAGTGATTGGATCCTGGGGACAGATTTCCCCCTTCCTGTTCTCATGATAGTTAGTTTTCAAGCGATCTGTTTGTTTAAAAGCCTGTAGCACCTCCTGCTTTAGCTCCTGCTCTCTTCTGCTCTGGCCACGTAAGATGAGTCAGTTTCCCCTTGGCCTTCCACCATGAGTGAAAGTTGCCTGAGGCCTCCCCAGTCATGCTTCCTATAAAACCTGCAGAACTGTGTGCCAATTAAACCTCTTTTCTTTATACATTACCCAATCTAAGGTATTTCCTTTAGCAGTGTGAGAATGGACTAATACACCCAGTGTGACTGAAACTTCATACACATTGAACAGCAATTCTGTTTCTCTCTCCTGTCGCCCCTGGCAACCACTATTGAACTATCTTCTTCTACAAGTTTGATTCAAATGATTCAAAACGCCTTGAAAATAAAATTGGCTCTCTCTTTAGATCAAAAAGCCTGGACCTCTCACACAATCTAGGAAACTGCAGACTTCCTTTAGAGAAGCTCTTGCTCCCACCCTCCCCTCACCCCTCATCCGTAGCCTTGCACCACCCCTCCATGTTTCTCTTGAAAAACAGCGAAAAAGTATCATGCCAGGATTGTATTATAGAACAATATTCCATCCTTCTTGTTGTTATAATGAAACTGACATAGAAAGAACTTATTTCAAACGATAATGGAAAGTTACAACAAGCATCATTGATTAGAATCTGTAAGTCCACGTTGTGTGAACCAGTATCACTGTGAATTAGCAAGCCTTTCTGAAGCTCATATTGAAATAATTACCTATGTGCTAGTAGTGTTTCATGATGGTGGTTACAGATCTACTTCGGTTTGTTTTCATTTTGTTGCCTTCATATTAATAAATGTAATACTAAAAATCAAATAAAAACAGGTTTAAACTTGAGGCTGCCCATGTGATGTTAGATGGATGGGTAAAATTTGTGTTTCCAAAGACTCATACACATTGAATATCAAACATAATATTGAAATGCCTAAGGTAAATTAAAAAGATAGTATCTTTCTCAGTCTCAGAAAGGGGGAGGAATTTCCTGAGGACAATAGTTTGAATTGTTATTTTCATATACAAATGTATTACAATAATTCCAAGTAATGTGAAACTCCCTCATCAGCAGACCAGTGTTTTGTGTTTCCTGAAACAATGGAACCACAGTCATAAACATATTTCACCTGTTGTCTGGCTTGTCTCCATTTGGAGACACAGGCAGGTATTCATAAGGCTCTGAGATCTGGAAAAGCCAAACAGCAAACCTGCTTGGCAGAATCTCAAGTTCTCTTTTTATTGGTTTTTGAAGAACTTAACCTTGATTTTAAAGCCATATTTGTGGCAAAGAGAGTTTAATCTGTACTATACAGAATTGTTTATTGTAATCTTAACCAAATACCATTTTATAATAAATGTTTTGTCCAAAATGTCAAACATTTCATTTTCATAAGGCTATTTTGTTTTTTTGAATAGCAAAATTAATTCTTTAAATTTTTGCAAGAATTCCTGACATCTGATTATTTTAAAAACCAAACAAATATTTCCGGAAATAAAAAGTGTGGATACTCATCCTAGCCATACTTTTTAACATATTTGGTGAAAACCATGGCACATGTAAACAAGAACATGTAAACATCATCCAGTGACTATTAATGTGGTAATATAAATGATATTATTTAAAAATGTAAAAAAAAAACCACCAAAGTTATTTGTTTATCTACAAGAAAAACACTTTGCAATTAAATTTTAAATAAATGGGAATAGAAGCTTTTTAAGAATATTTTTCTTCCATTTTTGTCAACAGTTATAAAGGGAAATTATATTGCCTATTTTGGGGAAAAATGTAAGAAACCTCATTCAGAAATTAAGTCGAGGAATCTTTAAAATTTCCTGTTGTTTCCTTTGTTTCATTTTTTTTTGGGGGATGCATAATATATATTCTGCCCTTCAATATTAAAGATACAAATTACCTCAATTTAATTTTGATTTAAAATTTAAGTTCTGTATCACTTTGAATATACTAAAACTATTAGCTTTTGTTTTAATATTGCGCTATCTTTGTTCAACTTTCTTAGCACTTATTTTTGAGGCTCCCTCAAACTTTCTTGGCATTTGACTTCTCCATTCTCCTCTAATTCTTATTTTATAAGCATCATCTGGCTTTTCTATGCTGTAAGGGACCAGTAAAATTCGGCAGGCTTTTTTAGCCAAATTCATCTCAGTCATTCATTAGCACTTGGAAATGTTTAGGCACAAAAAAAATCATATTAATTGGAAAATGTTTCTAATGTTTAAGGTTTTAAATACTTCATCATAAATGTGGCAAATTTTGCAATCAGATGATAAAAAATATAAAATTATTCTAATGAACACATGGAATAATGAATTTTTGTATTGCATGGCTATTCAATTTAGGTTTCAGTGATAATTTGGGGGCTCCTTGTCAATAACTTGCTGATTTCTTTTTAGTGAAATATGTAGTTTGACTGCAGATTTTGATCAGAACAAGGTCTTTTCAGGTCATTTTCTCTTTAACACCATGTTTAGAATACTCTTCCCACAGCCAACCTTCAAATAATGTGGGTTTAATGAATTTCACCATTTTCTTACAATAATGTGTATTTCTTCTCTCCATTTTTATCTGCCAATTTTTTTCTCAATTCTTTGACTGACATTCCTTAGTCCCTTTGCTTGCTCTCTTTCTTATGCTTGTAACAAAAGACTGGTTTTAAACTGTGTTACAAGATACATTTAGGTACACCAAAATTTTAGAGAGTTTATTTGACTAGACGGTGATTCATAAATGGAACAGTACCAGAGTGCAGTGGTTTGGGCTCCACTAAAGGGCCATAAACGAAAAATAGAAGGTGTTCGAGGAAGCAAGACATAGAAAATATTTGATTGGTTAAAGTGGAACAGTATCCTTAAAGTCTCTAGTTAGAGGTTATTTGGCAGTTTCTGATTGGTTGAGCTTAAGTTTCATTTCCTAGCATATGACCATTTACTGTGAATTGGGTTTGTTTGCTTAGGTAGGAACCCAGGGCGCTGGAGCTACCTCAGTCTATAATGACTGCCTTATTAATTATTTTAACACCTGTTTTAGGCTGCTTTTTAAACATTTTTCCTAAGACAACATTTTCTATACATTTAGCTTTCTCTACTAGCCCTAGGTTCTAACTTCCAGACCCCAAATTCCAGCATAAACTGGAACTCTTCTAAAATATCTTATTAGCATTTCAAGCATCACAATCATTTCTAACTAAACTCATTTCTCATTTTCTCTTCTAAGTTCACCCCCTCCACTACATCCTCTTGGTCCAGAAAATTGTTCTGGTGCTTGCTCACCTCTGGGCAGAAATGTTCCCCCAAAAAGCACACTTGTAACACCACATTTCTACCATAGCTTTATACATACCAGAGCAGAACCGTAGGTTTATTGATTCCTCAATAGAATTTAACTTGGGGAGGGGAGCAATGGTTCATTTCTGCATTCATAACTCCTGACTCAGAGCAGACAGTAAAGAAAAAATAAGTATCTGTCAAAGAAATGGATTAATCTGTATGTTTACTTATCATCATTGGGACTGTTCAGAGCCATACTGATTCCAGGCTCAGCTAATAAGATGTATCATTTATTCCCATGTATGTGGAACACTAATCAAAATTTTTAAAAACTAGAGATTAATGTTTTAATTTAATAATTTTGTTCATGCTTGTAATCGTTGATGGGCAGCAACTTATCTATTCAATTATCAAGGAAAATATTTTAACAACTTTCTTGAAATATAATTGCAGTATTTTTGTTTGGGCTGCTATAACAAAATGCATAGACTGGGTAGTTTATAAACAAAACAAATTCATTTCTCATGGTTCTGGAGGATGAGAAGCTCAAGACCAAGGTGCTGGCAGATTCCGTATGTGGAAGGGATCTACTTTCTCATAGAAGGTGCCTTCTAACTGTGTCTTCACATGGTAGAAGGAGTAAGGGATCTCTCTGAGCTTCTCCTGTAAGGACACTAATCTCCTTCATGAAAGCTTTGCTCCTATGATTTAATCATTTGCCAAAGGTCCCACTTCTTAATACTATGCCATTGGGGATTAGGTTTCAATATATGAATCGATTATACAAACCACACACAATAAAATGTTCATTTGATAATGTTCATTTGATAAGCTTTGACATATTTACATACCTATAGAGTTGTCACATCAAAATTTTGAATATATCTATTACCCTCAAAAATGTCCTCATGCTTTTTTGCAATCTCTCTCCTGCTGCTCTGATTTCTAGTCTCCCAGGCAACAACTAATATACTTTCACTCACTGTATATGAATGTGCATTTTCTAGAATTTAATATAAATAAAATTACATAGTATGTATTCCTTTTAAAGTCTGGTTTCTTTCATTCAGTACAATTATGTCAAAATTCAATGTCACTGCATAAAGCAATAGTACATTCCTTTTTATTGCTTCAGAGCATACCATTGTAGGGGTATACCAGAATTTGTTAATGGACATTTGGATTGTCACTAATTTGGGGATATTATAAATAAATCTGCTATGACTAATTTTTGTGTAAAACTTTTTATAGGCATATGTCTTCATGGCTTTAGGAACTTCCTAGGATTAGAATGACTGAATCTGATGGTCACTGTGTGTTTAACCTTTAAAAAAGTCTCAAAATGTTTTCCAAAATTGCTGTACCATTTTGAATCCCAAGAGCATATGAGAGTTCCATTTGCTCCACATCCTTATCAACACTTGGGATGGTCAATCTTGATAATGTTAACATTCTAGTAGGTAGCTTACTGTGCTTTTAGTTTGTGTTCATCTAATCACTAAGGATTTTTGCATCTTTTTATGTGCTTTTTGCCATACATATATCTTCTTTGATGAAGTTTCTGTGTGCCATAAGTAAATTAAAATGAGTGAGTTATGGGTGCACATGGCAACATAAATGAATCTCAGAAGGTTGAACAGTATAAACCAGATACAAGAGGAACTCCTGCAGTATTCCATTCATCTCAATTCCAAAAAGCCAGAAAGTTTGCCTAAGGGAATAAAAATTCCAGACAATAGTTACCTTTAAAGCTGTATTTACTAAAAGGAAGCTACTATTATGTTCTATTTCTTGATCTGGGTAAGTTACAAGGTTTCTTTTTCTTTGTTTTAACTTTTGAACATTTATCAAATATTTACCTGTGATTTGCTGATTTTACATATGTATGTTATATTCAATACAAAATTTAATTTTAAAAAATAAATAATAGCTTATGTTAACAATAAGAAAAACAAGCAACTTTATTAAGTGCTTCTTATGTGCCAGATACTATACCAAATGAAAAGCTAAGAAAAAACAGAAAGAGTGTGAAGCAGTAGAGCCAATAATAGTCTTTTACACAGAAAATGTTTAGATCTGGTGTTTATAACTCTGAATAAAACCGCCTGTATTTAATACTTGCTGCCATAAGGTTGCTTGCATTGGAAACACTGTTTTTAAATCCACTATGCAGTGTGATAAGGAGACTCAATAGTTAACTTTATTATGGTATAAAGGTAGGAATACACATAAAATAGGAAAATAGACCACAAATATTAATATTTTTGTTGGAAATTATTTGGCTCTCACTAAAAGAGTTTTTGTTGTTTCATTTTATTTTTTTTATTTGAATGTTGGTAGAAGATTTACATTATAGTGATAGCCAGAACACAAAGAATGTGTTCACAAGCATTCACTCTGCTTTGTCTAGTCTTTTTTTTTTTTTTTTTTTTTAAGTCAGCAAACAAGTTTTCAGTAAGTGAATAATGAAAGGGCACATAAATTCCATACTTTTGTTTTGAAAGGTGATTTCAGATAGAAAATTTTCACTGAAATAATTGATCACATGTAAAATTATTATGTTAAAACTGAACATTCAAAATAAACACCTTCCAAATTTATTTAGCTTTTAATATTAAAAGGACTGAAATACTAAAATAAACTTACCTATGATTTATCATTAGAGACTGATATGGTTTCGCTCTGTGTCCCCACCTGAATCCCACGTTGAATTGTAATCCCCAATATTGAGGGAGGGACCTTGTGGGAGGTGATTGGATCAGAGTTCTCCCTTGCTGCTCTCATCATAGTGGGTTCTCATAAGATATGGTTGTTTGAATGTATGTAGCACTTTCCCTTTCGCCCTCTGCCATGATTGTTATTTCCTTGAGGCCTCCCCAGCCATGCCACCTGTACAGCCTGTGGAACCATAAACCAAATAAACCTCTTTTCTGCATAAATTGCCCAGTCTCAGGTATATCTTTACAGTAGTGTGAAAACTGACTAATACAGAAAATTGGTACCAGAGAAGTGGGGCCTTACAATAAAGATACCTGAAAATGTGTTAGTGGCTTTGGAACTGGTAACAGGCAGAGGCTGGAACAGCTTTGTGGGGTCAGGAAAAAGACAGGAAGATAAGGGAAAGTTTGGAACTTCCTAGAGACTTGTTGAATGGTTTTGACCAAAATGCAGATAGTGATATAGACAGAGATGGCCAGGCTGATAAGGTCTCAGACGGAGATGAGGAACTTATTGGGAACTGGAGTAAAGGTCACTCTTGCTATGCATTGTGCCCTGCTTTAGGGATCTGTTTAACTTTGATCTTGAGAGAGATGATTAAGGTATCTGGCAGAAGAAGTTTCTAAACACTAAAGCATTCAGGATGTGACCTGGCTGCTTTTAAAAATATATGCTCATATGCATTCAAAAACAGGTGGTCTGTAATTGCAAGGGAATTATATTTAAAAGGGAAGCAGAGCATAAAAGTTTAGAAAATTTGCAGCCTGAACCTTTGGTGGAAAAGAGAACCCCATTTTCTGGGAAGGAATTCAAGCCAGTTGCAGAAATCTGCATAAGTAAAGAGGAGCCAAAACAAAGGGAAAATGCCTCTAAGACATTTCAAAGACCTTTGAGGCAGTCCCTCCCATCACAGGCTTGGAGGCCTATGAGGAAATAATGGTTTCATGGGCCAGGCCCAGGGCCCTGCTGCTCTGTACAGCCTCAGTATATAGTGCCTGGCATAACTTCGGTGACTTCCGTGTAGTGCTGGGTCTACAGTTGTGCAGAGGGAAAAAATTGAGGCTTGGGAACTTCCATTTAGATTTCAGAGGATGTATGAAAATGCCTGGATGTCCAGGCAGAAGTCAGATGCGGGAGTGGAGCCCTCATGGAGAACCTCTACTAGGGTAATGCCAAAGGGAAATGTGGAATTGGAGCCCTGAAACTGAATCTCCACTGGAGCACTGCCTAGTGGAGCTGTGAGAAGAGGGCCACCATCCCCCAGACCCCCAAACAGTAGATCCACGAAAAGCTTGCACTGTGTGCCTGGAAATGCCACAGACACTCAATGCCAGTCTGTGAAAGGCATTGGCTGTCCCCTGCAAAGCTACAGGGATGGAGCTGCCCAAGACCATGGGAGCCTACCTCTTGAATCAGTGTGGCCTAGATGTGAGACATGGAGTTAAAGGAGATCATTTTGGAGCTTTAAGATTTAATGACAGCCCCATGGATTTTGGACTTTCACTGGGCCTGTAGTCCCTTTATTTTGGCTAAGTTCTCCCATTTGGAATGGGAGCATTTACCCAATTCCTGCATACCCCATTGTATCTTGGAAATAACTAACGTGTTTTTCATTTTACAGGCTCATAAGTGGAAGGTACTTACCTTGTCTCAAATGAGATGTTGGACTTGGACTTTTCAGTTAATGTTGGAATGAGTTAAGACTTTGGGAGGCTATTGGGAAGGTATAATTGTGTTTTGAAATGTGAGAAGGACATGACATTTGGGAGGGTCCAGGGGCCAAATGATATGATTAGGCTCTGTGTCCTCACCCAAATATCCTGTTGAATTGTAATCCCCAATGTTGGGGGAAGGACCTGGTAGGAGGTGATTGGAACAAGGACTGATTTCTCCCTTGCTATTCTCATGATAGTGAGTGAGTTCTCATGAGAGCTTGTTGCTTGAAAGTGTGTAGCACTTCCCCCTTTACTCTCCCTTTCCTACCATCTTGAGAAGAAGGTTCCTGTTTCCCCTTTGCTTTCTGCGATGATTGTAAGTTTCCTGAGGCCTCCCAGCCATGCCTCCTGTACAATCTGTGGAACTGTGAGTCAACTCAACCTCTTTTCTTTATAAATTACCAAGTCTCAGGTAGTTCTTTATAGCAATGTGAGAATGGACTAGTATACAGATAGAAAAAAAATCATTTGATGATACATCATAAGATTTGGGGAGAATACTCATAATATGTTTAAATTTTTATTAGTAAATTATTATGAATAAAATGTATCAATTGATTACATCACACTAAAAGTATTTCTTGCATCATCTGGTCAAGAACATTCTTGTTGAAATCTACTGATGTGTACACATATGCAATTATGTTGGATGTATACCTAGGGGCAAAATTTTGAGTTAGAGTATATGTATATTGAACTTTACTAGATGCTGCCAAACAATTTTACCAAATTGGTTATACTGGTGATAAAATGTTGGGCAACTACAGTCCCTGTCTATACTTAAGGAGCCTAGAATCCAGGGGAGAAGCAGAAAAGTTAACAACAGTTTCAAAGTATGTCAATAAGCACCACTATAAAGGTTTATAAAAGAGCACTAAGTACTACAATATGTATATGTATATATAAATGTATGTAGAAACTTGTAAAAGAATGTTATTATTACTATCATCGTAGCATATTACTGCTTCTGTATTATAAAATAGCTAAAATCTGAACCCTTATTTCAAACAATTGAGTCCCATGGGGAAAAGATTTTGATTTTATTAATAATATTCCAAACAATGCCTAAATGCTTGAAGTCTAGAATGGTAAAATTCAGTTGAAGTTGATTCCATATGTTCAGCTTTATCAAATTATTTTTAGTTTTCTTAAAGTGGTAAATTCTTTCTTGCACCCCTGGTTTAGAGACTAATTCTCTGGGCATCTTCAGCTATAGAAATTATCATGCTTTTTAGAATAACAAACTGTATCAGGAATCAGCATGGGTTGATTGGAGAAATGTTCTCCTGATTCACCCATCTGTCTGTCACTGACACACTTCAGGAAAAATTGCCTTGGGTATTAGTATTGAAAGGTAGATTACTGAAACTATAATTCTTGAGGCAGTGGCAATTTTTGCTGTGTGATATCCCTTAACAAAAGTTATATTTGAAAATCAACCCCCGTCATATTGTAACAAGTCACCAATACTTGAAAAATCAGGAAGACCTAGAGGTGATGAGTAGGTCATTCTGGACAGCAGGCAACAGTGAAAGTGGTTACAAACCATATTTCTTTTAACTGCCCTGACTGTCTGGATTCCAGCCAGGAACATCAAACCTTTGTTTTAGCACAGACTACATGCATCCCAGTCTAAGAAGAAGGGTTGCAAAGAGGTCAGCAGTTCCTGAGAATCACTGTGAGGGACACATCTGAGAACTGCCAAGAAAAAGTAATATGCAAACATGAGGATTACAAGGAATAATATTAGCAGTCTTGGTCAAAAAGGCAGGGACAATGTTTTGCTCTCTAATGTATTCCAACACCTTTCAATATAAGGTGCATGTTAGTTACTTGACAGATATCTGATAAAAGAGTAAATGAATTACCTACTGAATGAAAAACATTTCTGATAGATTATATAATCTATCAGAGTTGAATGAACTAAAGTGTGGGGGTGGGAAATATGTTGGAGTTATGTATGTATATGTAAAAGTGAGTTCTTGGATATGTGTGTGTGTGTCTATGTGTAAAAATCACTTTGTAGATAAACTCATAATATTTAGAGCTAGAAGGTCCTTTTGAAATAATGCCGTATCATATTTATCATTTATTCATATAAAATATTAAAAATGCAATTTGTATTCTTTTGTAATGCAATAGTTATTCTTTTTTAAGTATAGAATTTACTGCATTGCAAATATTTTTCTAAGTACTAGTCCTCATGTTAGCTCTGTTTAGATATGTCTTAGCCTAGGTTCTTTAGAAAACAGAGTCTGAAATTTTATGTGCTAAGGCCTTACTGGCGGTGCAACCCCAGCATGACAAAAGTGAAGTCAGAAGGAAAAATCAGACTGCAAAGAAGGGACAGCAAACGTAGCTGAGAGTTGTTATTACTGAGCTGGTCGTGGATTCACAAGAAAACCAGCTGATTGTTCGGTCAAGGGGGATATCTTCCACCATTCATGATGGAAGACTTCAAAACTGTCCTCAGATAGATTAAGGGAAATGAATTTATCTGTGAGCTCCTTCTGCCTCTTCTCTATCACTAGACTAATTTCTCCCCACAGGGCATTAAGGCCTCTGCTCTTCAAGATGAACCACATACCTGAAAGCACTCTTCATCTGAGTCTGAAAGTGCTGGAGGAACCTGAACCTCCTCCATAGCTCTTGCATAGATAACTCTCAGTGTTTGGTAAACTGTGGCTTCTAACACAACTGGAATAATGGAAGCAGTTTTGTTATAGTTACTCCAGGGGCAGAAGGGACAGCCATCAGTGTTAGGAGATGAGAGAACGCTTGGATAGTAGGAGGCAAAATAAATTTGGAAAAGGGAAATACTAGTACGTTCAGAGCAGGAAATATTTTATACAAATGAGGAAACAGTGGCACCTGTAATTTAAGTAACATGCCCAAGACCACATAGCTAGAAAATGGCAAAACCAGGATCTGAACCCAGATGCTTCTGACACCAAAGCCAGTCGTTTTAAATGTACAGTAAACTGCCTCTAGTTCAGTTTAAATGGCATGCAAGGAAAAATATATTTACCGAGCACTTTTCGTATGCCCAACATATTATGATAAATGATAAAGTTATGAAATAAATACATAAGAAAATAAATCTGAAATATATATTGTCTAGAAAATAAATTTATAGGAGTTCTAACACACATTAAAATAATCTTACATCACTTGGTGTGAGGGATATCGTCATGGTTAAGGCAGAATGAACTTTAAAGAATTTCAGTCATTAAATAAATGGGTAAAGGTACATGCACTTCGGGAGGCCAAGGCAGGTGGATCACGAGGTCAGGAGAACGAGACCATCCTGGCTCACACGATGACACTCCGTCTCTACTAAAAATACAAAAATTAGCCAGGCTTGCACCTGTAGTCCCAGCTGCTCAGGAAGCTGAGGCAGGAGAATGGCGTGAACCTGGGAGGCGGAGCTT
The DNA here is from genome assembly GCF_002776525.5 of Piliocolobus tephrosceles. Taxonomy (NCBI): domain Eukaryota; kingdom Metazoa; phylum Chordata; class Mammalia; order Primates; family Cercopithecidae; genus Piliocolobus; species Piliocolobus tephrosceles. Next base: position 90,993,139 of record NC_045441.1, read on the forward strand.
GCAGGGAGCCAAGATCACGCCATTGCACTACAGCCTGGGTGACAGAGCGAGACTCCATCTCAAAAAAAAAAAAAAAAAAAAAAAAAAAAAAGGTACATGCACACACGTGAAATATAGGATCTCTATGCTTTCAAAATGAAAAATGCAAGTTGTAGAATATTTTTAGTAATATAATCTATTGAAGAAAGACATTTTGAGGCACCGAAGCCCATCAGACTGGATCATTTGAAAGAGTTAGAAGTATTTACTTCTACATGAGGCAGGGTGAGGGTAGACCTTTTTACTTTTTATATTTCACACTTTTATATTATTCATTTTTTAAATAACAAATATTTCTAATATTTTAAAGAACATTTTATATATTTATGTTTTAATTTCCATAGTTGATATGCATTACTTAAAAAGCTACTTTCAGTTTGAAAAAAAGTCATTGACTTATTTGTGGGTTTCTTTACTACGTGGTTTATAAAAAATGTATGATATCTCATTTCTTTCTTATGGCTCTAAAATACATTTTACGAAAGGATGAGTAATGACCTAGATGTTTTCTTATCTTCCTTCAATTTAACCCTTTTCAACTTCATTCTGTAAGTCTATCATTAAATATTTATCATTTCTAAGTCTGCGAAGCCTAAAAGATGTTGAAAGTCAGGGAAACATTTAGGCTACACCTGAAAGGCATTAAAACAATTATTTACAACTTTTCCTTCACAAGACCTCAGATGCAGCAAAGCAAAACAAGCATGTTCTTCTCAGAGGAAAGTCTGCTTTTTGCAACATCTACATTTGTATTTCTTAGACTAAACCAAATTTAGCACTATGAGGGCATACTATCTCTAAGAAGACAAAAGCTCCCTAAGCCCATTGTCCAAGCTTGCAAAATCTCAGATTTGTCTAATCTCTCCAGGCTCATTGAGGAAGCTCACAGTTTCCTAGAATTTCTCAAACAACCCTGCACACTCTGTTCCTGGAAACTGTGAGTATGACCCTCTTTCACTATAAGAAAAGGCTGCCCAAGTCTTAGCTAGCTACAATGAGAGATGTGGCTCAAGCAACTGTGTCAGCAAGAGTTCAGAATTGCTGTTGACCAAGTAACTCCTGTGTGCCTCTCATATCTCCTCTTTTTGATCAGGACTGCCTTGTGCAGTTTTGCTATGCCTGCCCCACCATTGTATGTTGAGTATATAGAGACCAGATAACCAGTTTCCATCAGTTCACAGGTTAGAAGGAACTAGACGCAAAGCACAACTGACACTATTCTAGAAGATAAGACCCTTGAATTTGAGCTGATGGTTCACAGGGAAGAGACTATAGGGCCTTCGGATATATGAGTTTATTTTTTGTGTGTGAGGGTATATGATATTTTGACGACCAAGGGCAGACTCTGGTGGTCAGCCTCATCATCAGAAGTTTCTGGCTCTAGCCAAGCCTTCCCAGAACTGTATTCTCTACCAATGTCTCACTGTGACCCCATGAGAGACCCAAGACAGGACTACCCAAATGAGATGCTCTTGAATTTCTGATTGACAGAAACCATGAGATAATAAATAATTATCATTGTTTTAGGATAAGAATTGGCAAAACTTTCTATAAACAGCCAGATAGGAGAAATTTTAGGCTTTTCAAGACGTATCATCTCTATTGCAAATACTCAACTTTGCTATTTTAGCATGACAGTAGCCTTAATAGATAATAGTTAAGTGAGCATGGATATGTTATAAAAAAACTTTACATATTAGGGAATATTATACTTATTTTGATTGTTTTCAACCACTGAAAAATGTAAGTAGCCTTTTTTGCTCACATGCTGTAAACAAAATAAAAAAACAAAACAAACAACAAAGAAAGCAGGTGTCAGGCTGGATTAGGTATGTAGGACACGGTTTGCTGATCTTTTACGCCAGTAAGTATTTGGATGATTCACTGTATAGCAATATGTAATGTATAGAGGAGCCTCTGGCAGGGTGTGCTGGCTTATGCCTATAATTCCAGTTCTTTGGAAGGCTGGAAAGATTTCTTAAGGCCAGAGGTTTGAGAACAGCCTGGGCAACGCAGCGAGACCCTGTCTCTGCAAAATACACTTAAATTACGTGGGCACCAGTAATCCTAGCTACTCAGGAAGCTGGGGTGGGAGGATGGCTTAAGCCCAGGAGCTGTAGGCTGCAGTGAGCCATGATTGCACCACTGCACTCCAGCATGGATGACAGAGTGAGACCCTTTCTTTTCTTTTTTAAAAAAAAGAGGAAGAAGAAGGGCCATCAAATATCCTAAATAAGAAAAACCCAGGCAGCAAAAAGAGCAAAGACTAAGTCCCCAAAATGAGATAGGTATCTGTGAGGGCTTGAATATAAGAGTGCAGAGCAAAACAAGAGATGCTGCAACTCCACGTAGTTCTTCCCCTCTGTCATTAAAGCTTTAGCCCTGCAGTTCTTACGTACACCTGAAGCCAGTTCCTATCCACGTTACTTCCCTTAGTCACGCCCTGAACTGAAAAGACTATTCAGTTTCCCTAAATCTAAGAATCTCAATACTCCTTCCTTAACAATTTAGTTTTCAAAATGTAAATTTGGATTATTAATTTTATAATTTGTATTTTCAATTTATCAGATGTGAATACAAACTTCTGGCATTCTGGTTTCTGATTCTGTCTGCAGCAGGAAGCACTAGGGTAATGGAGGTACGTGAAGATCAGTAAAACAGAGGGCGCAATGGTTCAGTATTGCCTCCCCATGTCTCCCCTCCTCTCCCATTTCCTCTCCTCTCCTTACCTCTCCTCCCCTTGCCTCACCTCTCCTCTCATACTTCTGTAGGTGAGTCCTGCTTCCAAAGGCCCTGAGGTAAAGTGGTCCACTTCACTTCCGGAGTATGATAACTACTGAAGGCTTCTGTAAGAGGGATGGTAGTACCATAGGTTTTTCTCCCCACAACCAGTCCAGTCCAGAGCAGTTCCTCTGGACTCGGAAGGGCATAAGGGGGTGCTGTGTTCGAATGGCTTCCCTCCAAATTTCAGGTGTTAAAACTTAATGGCTAATGTGATCGTTTTGGATAGAGGGCACCTGAATTAGATTAAGGCCTTTGGAAAAGAGACTTCAGGGTTCAGTCCTGTTGCCCTTCTGCCTCTGCCATGTAACGATGCAGAATTTCCCCTTTTCAGAGCATGCAGCAATGGGGCATCATCTTGGAGGCAAAGAAAAGGCCTTACCAGAAAGCCAAACCTGCCAGTACCTTGCTCTTGGGCTTCCAAACCTCCAGAACTGTGCGATAATAAACTTCTGTTCTTTACAGTCTCAGATATTTCGTTATAGCAGTACAAATGCTATATGACTTTAAGACTGGAGAGCAGATACAGTTTTTTTTTTTAACCAGCGTTACGATCAGCTACACTTGTGCAAACAGCCTTACCTTTACAGCATAACCACAGGGCCAAGGAGCATGATCAGAAGATATTCCAGTATCAGTGCCTTGGGATGATCAGACCTCGCTCTCCCTTACAGCCATATAGGCTCAAATCTTGAAAGCCTAGAAAAGGGTTTCAACTCCTTCCCTTAAAGTGAGGTTCTCCTGGGATCTTGCTTGCCTTCCAGTGTGATCAGCTGGGACCAATACCTTACAATAGAAATTAAGTAATGAATTAGAAATACAAAGGGGAAAGGTGGAGATCCTCAGCCTCTTTTTGCTGCAGTCCTCCTAGCCTCTATAAGAATTTCTCACTACTTTTCTAATATTCTTAAAAAATGTTCCAAACCAATGAATGTGTACAAGACTATATGTGTGTACATACTTTAAGGCCCAGGTATTTGCCTTGCTAAAAACAAAATCCAATAACATTAAAATTTATCTTATTACCTGATTCTTCCAGAATAATATAACATTTCATACCTTAAAATTGCATAGTTGAAAGAGCCACTAAAGCTTTGCTTCTTAGAAAATAAATTAAGTTCTGTACTAATGTAACTTCTAGAAAGTCCTCTGGAAATAGATTCAGCTAGGGGCTACTAATTGCTCATCTGCCTACCCACAGTCCATTTAAGAAACCAAGTAATAATCACTAATTCATTAATTTAACAAATATTTGTGGAGCACTTAATATGTGACAGACACTGCATAAAGTGCTTACAAAATGCAACACAATTTAAAAGTGAGATAAAGGTTTTTTTTTCTGTTACCAAGATAATATGATTAGCTAATTCATGTAAACATATGTAGTTCAAACCAGAAAGGAAAGTTAATCTTAGAACTCTGCCTTTAGAAAGAATAAAAGACAAATTAGGTTAGAGGAATTACAAAATACTAAAATAAGAAGCTCTCTGCACTGGTCAAAATTTCTTTCTACCTTAGTGGTTTTGTAACTTATTTCTAGAAAGAAAGAATAAAAGAAGTATTGTCAAGTTAATTCACATTCACCTACTTTCTTTCACTCACTTATTGCTTATGTAACTGAACTAGACACTTTTGAAAATAGCAACACGTTGGTAAACAACTAAGGAATATACATTAAAATATCTCTTTACATATAAACATTATTAATATTGACTTAATCATTCTGTATTGGAAGATTTACATCCATATAAACAAGCATTCAAATGAAGAATTAAAAATGTTTTGAAATAAATGATTCTATAATGACTATATAAATAAATGGCTGAGTTTACTGAGTTATCGTAAACTTATTCATATGGATTTGGAAATTTTTAGTACTAATGTGGTCACTCCTGATACCTAGGTCAATTTTAAAGTATCCTTGGTGGTCTTTTTGTTGTTGTTCTTGTTGTTTTGTCTTTTAGAGATGAGACCTCTCTTTGTCGCCCAGGCTGCAGTACGGTGACATGATCATAGCTCACTGCAGCCTCAACCTCCTGGGCTCAAGCAACCCTCCTGGCTAAGCCTCTCTAGTCTCTGGGATTAGTCCCCAGCCACTGTGCCCAACTTTGATGCTTTCAATTTACATCCCACTATCTTTGGCATGACCTTTTAAGTAATAGTAGGTCATAATTCAAAAAAAAGTCAACAAAAATACTTTAGGGAGCAACCTATTATATATTTCAGTTAAATCTTAATCATTCTTCATTGATGAAGTTAAAAAAAAAACCGAAAACATTAGAATGAGAATTAGTAAATCTGTTTGTAGATACTTTTCTGACACTAAATAAGTGGCCTTGAGCAAATCACACACTCTTGGTGTATATTATCATTAGTGAGATGTATTATACATATTCACCAGAACCCTCCACGATCATCTTTCTCATTCTTGAATTCTTTCTCTTTAGAATGAAAGAGAAACCTCCATCCTAATTTTAGTCAGGAAGTTGGTTGGTGTTATGTGGTTTCATAAGATGTTTGTTAAACTTTGCAAAAGTGACAGCCTATATTGTATGTTGTTATTTTTTCAAATTCTATTGCAGCATAATAAATTTAACAATGATAATTTTTCTGTCTCTCTTTCCCTATATCTCTGTCTCTCTCCCCATATAAACATAAATATTATACTTTTATGTATCTCCATATGTGTATATACATATATAGTATGCATATATATAAAAATAATATATGTTTATGTGTATACACACATATACAAATATTGGATTTTAAACCACAAATACAACTCTCATGCCTTTTCAATCCTCACTCTCACCTCACTTAGGTAATCAGCGTTAATGTTGATTTGTACTCTTCCATATATTTTCTATTTTCAGAAGCTTAGAGAGCATATATTTGTATTCAGAAAGATGTTTCTCTTCCTTCTTCTTTCTCTCCTTCTTTCCTCCCTCTCTCTTTTTTTCCCCCTTATTCATTTCTTTCTTTTTTTACATATGTATGTTATCAGAATACGCATGACCATTTTACTAATTGTGAATTATAAACCACTAGCAATTTGTGGAATTAGCTTAATAATCTTTAAAAAACCTTAGCTTAAAACACTAAACTTTAAAAATAAGAAGAATGGAATAGAATAGAAAATGTTAGGGTATCAATTGTAAACAATACAAGGAAATTTCATTTCATTAAACTTTATATCAGTTTATGTATACATTTATGTGTGTGTGCACATCTAAGATTATAAACATAGATGCAGAAGTTCGTGCTTGAAATGTGCACATGTGAATGACTACTGTGTCTATATCATTCTAGAAGGTGAATTTCTCATGGTAATAATAGAAGAAAATGGTCAAAAACTTTCTTTTGTGAAATTTTTTCTTCTTGTTTACAAACTATTTGAAATCAAGTTGTTTGGAATATTAGCATTTATTATTTACAATTTACAAAGCACAGGTAAGTAAGCTATATAGAGCCCAGCAGCGGACTTATTCTTTGAATAGCGTGTATCATATTAATTAAGCGATTTGTAAAGTGGTTTTCATCCCTGGAATGCAAATGTTTCTAGCCCATGCTAAATTATCCTGAGGTTATTATCAACCACAGTTCTGATGAGTGTTATTCTACGAGTAATTTAGGCAAGAGGACATGGCAAAAGGAAAAAAAAAACCAGAATAATAAAGAAAAAGTAATATAATTAATAATAATTAATATAATATTGCTTTAATTTTGCTTTGCCATAATCAGAGTTCAGTCACCACGGATAATTTTATGATTTTAGCTGTAGTAAGAATTCAGATCCTCAAAAACATAACTTCTAACATTTTAAGTAGCTTACTGATAAACTTCAATAAAGATGGAATAAAGGACTTTTCAGGAATGCGCCTGATGAATATGAAAACACCTGAATCCATCTATCTATTAGACTCCATCTTCTGCTTTACATGTATATCGAAATCATGCTTACTTGCTCCCTCTATAACAACATAAACACAAACTTGGATTTGGCTGCAATCACCCTTTTACTTACTTAAATCACCAAACGTGTAGCAGGGTCAAAAATATGGCAACAAAAGTTTTTCCTTATTCATCACTAAAACCATTTTAAAATTCCAAAGTTTTTAAAGACATTTTTGAAAATCTGAACAAACTCTATAGAAGTAATTTGGCGGCATGGCTGTGATCTTAATGTAAGACAAAAGTTAAACTCTCACCTGTAGGGTAGTGACTGGGAGAGCAGAGAAATGACTGATTTCTATGTTTCGGGGATTCAACATTCTTATAAGAAGTGAGTATCTATCTCTAGGGATCATGGTTCAGATACTATGTGTCTAGAACAGCATGTAAAGTTTGGAAAAGGAAGTTACCAACAACATTGTAATAGAAAACTAAAGACCTCCTGCCAGCTGCGCTGCTTTCAAAACTTGGTTTAGTGAGTGATGAAAAGTAGCTCCCCAGTTGGACTGTGAAAAAATAATAAGAAATTAACATTATGATAGGCATGCAAATCAGAACCGGTCCCAAAGCCCAGGATATAAATACAATTAGGCCAAAGGCAATAGAACTACTATTCATTCATTTCCACACTTTTCTCAAGTCTTGGCTCAGATGTCATGTCGTGAATGAGTCCTCCTCTTTCTCTTTTGAAAATAACCCTTTCCTATATCCCTTCTTTTCACTTTATGTACCATTGCCAAACTTTATTTATTTGCTTATTTGATTATGATTGCTCTGCTTCACCAGAATAAAATTTCTGTGAAGAGAAGGACAAGTCTGTCTAGTTTACTGCACTATTTCGAACATCTGGAACAGTCTTGGCACACAACAGATGCTTAATAAATACCTTAAAAATAAAAGGCACTAATCCTTTCAATTCCAAAATCAGAAACATGTGAGTTGTTTTCAGACTTCTCAACTTCTCTTTAGCCATCGTGCATATCAAATCTAAAACTGTTTATTCTCTCAACTCAACAGTGCCTCCTGTATGTTTGTCGCCCTCTTAATTCCTACTTTTTACAATCTTGCTTCAAAATTCTCATCTGAAATAACACAATTTTGTGGCTAATTTGCTGCAGCCATTGAGCAGTCAACATGGTAATATCAAAATATGAGGGCATTGATTTGTTATTGTATTAAAATCACCAAATAAGCTCTGCAGCAGAACACCTAGACCCTATTCCTTCTGGGCCCTCTAGCTTTCTCATCTCTCCCTACTCTTGGTGCCCTTTTGTACCCCATATTAAAGCAAAAGCAAATTCCAAGAAATGAAATCAGTACTAATCAAATGTATGAAAATTCACTATTCTCTTTAAAACTAATATTTTTTTTCTCATCTCAAAACTTCTGAGGTGGCTACGCCTTGATACTTTTGGTATCATCCAGAATGAACTCACAAGGCCCAGTCATGAAATTTCCAAATACTTCAATAGTCAGAATTCAGTACTCTACTTTTAATGACTAAATTATGTGGGTTTTTTTATTCTTTTTTTAAATTATACTTTAAGTTCTAGGGTATATGTGCACAATGTGCAGGTTTGTTACATATGTATACATGTGCCATGTTGGTGTGCTGCACCCATTAACTCATCATTTACATTAGGTATATCTCCTAATGCTATCCCTCCCCGCTCCCCTGACCCCACAACAGGCCCCAGTGTGTGATGTTCCCCTTCATGTGTCCAAGTGATCTCATTGTTCAATTCCCACCTATGAGTGAGAACATGTGGTGTTTAGTTTTCTGTCCTTGCGATAGTTTGCTGAGGATGATGGTTTCCAGCTTCATTCATGTCCCTACAAAGGACATGAACTCATCCTTTTCTATGGCTGCTTAGTGTTTCATGGTGTATATGTGCCACATTTTCGTAATCCAATCTATCATTGATGTGCATTTGGGTTGGTTCCAAGTCTCTGCTATTGTGAATAGTGCCGCAATAAACACACATGTGCATGTGTCTTTATAGTAGCATGATTTATAATCCTTTGGGTATATACCTAGTAATGGGATTGCTGGGACAAATGGTATTTCTATTTCTAGATCCTTGAGGAATCACCACACTGTCTTCCATAATGGTTGAACTAGTTTACAGTTCCACCAACAGTGTAAAAGTGTTCCTATTTCTCCATATTCTCTCCAGCACCTGTTGTTTCCTGACTTTTTAATGATTGCCATTCTAACTGGTGTGAAATGGTATCTCATTGTGGTTTTGATTTGCATTTCTCTGATGGTGAGTGATGATGAGCCTTTTTTCATGTGTCTGTTGGCTGCATAAATATCTTCTTTTGAGCAGTGTCTGTTCATATCCTTCACCCACTTTTTGATGGGGTTGTTTGATTTTTTTCTTGTAAATTTGTTTAAGTTCTTTGTAGATTCTGGATATTCGCCATTTATCAGATGGGTAGATTCCAAATATTTTCTCCCATTCTGTAGATTGTCTGTTTACTCTGATGGTAGTTCCTTTTGCTGTGCAGAAGCTCTTTAGTTTAATTAGATCCCATTTGTCAATTTTGGCTTTTGTTGCCATTGCTTTTGGTGTTTTTTTCTTTTCTTTCCTTTTCTTTTCTTTTCTTTTTTCTTGTCAGTGTAAATCATTGTTCTTTCCTAACCCGACAAGTGTAAGATGGAAACAAAAGGCTTTGACTATGATCTTGTGACCTCAATCATTTGTTTGAGCCAGGTATATTTTAATGTGTTTCAAATGTTCAGAATTATATTTTTAAAGACCTAAAACATGCAAGTGGTTTGGTCACATAAAACAGGTTTTAGTATGTTTTATTTTGATATGGAAACAGAGGTATTAAAGAAATGTGGTGAGTTTGAGGGTTGTCAGATGTGTACAAACTGTGGTCATAAAAACCATTACTAACGAATGGCATATAGGAAAGGGGTTTGAGTTAAGGTTTTAATCCATGCATATGCATATATATGTATATGTCTACATCTAGAAAGACTGATATAAAATCTAACTCATATCCACATATGTATACACGCACATACACACATATATAATATAATATAATATAATATAATATAATATAATATAATATAATATAATACAAATGCCCCTAGCATCAAATATACCATGTCAAGAATGCCCTTATCAAAATGTCACTTAACCACCTCTTCTTGAGCAGGTAGTCTTAGAGTAACTTCTAATTTACCTGTATCTTTGTAAATATCATTTCTAAGAAATTAATCCCTTCCCTACCAGAGTGATATAGCTAAAATGAAAATCTGAAAATGTTGCTTTCTGTTGAAAACCTTTTAGTAGGTCTGCACAGTCTACTGTAAAAAGCAGAAATATTTAGCACATGTCAGAGTCTACCATTACCAAGCCTATATTTTACCCTCTAGCTTTGTCTCCTACTGCTTCCCTAGTCAGTCTAGCCATAAATAAAAGTTTCCTCTGTTTCCTGAATTGACCATGCTGTTTTATGCTTTTAAACCTGTGATTGAGTCAGCTTACTGTTAGTAGATGTAGAAGGTTGAACAATAAAAAAATCCAAGCTCCTGCAGAAAGAGGGACTGTTTAATAGGCAATGCAATGGCATCCATATTTCTTTGTATTTGGGGATCTGTTCTCAGCTCAGTACCTGGAAATTAATGTTTTTATCTCAGAAGCCAGAAATAGCAGCTCTCTTCCAACTCTAGCAAAGTATAAAGCAGACAGAAAAAGGGAATCAGCTAACAGACAATGTTCAAAGGAGACATAAAGCTACAGTTCCATATAAAAAGACAGAAACCATTTCCAGGAAATGAATAGCGTGTGGTAGCATTTAACAGAATGCACTGGAGGAAAACATGTTTTAAACGCGTTGGACAATGTCTCTGTACCTAAAATCCATATATTTATTAGCACTTCACAAAAAGAACAAGAGTTTTCTGAAATTAGGGATAAAGCTTCTAATATGACAAATGGACCATTTCAGGACAGAGCTGACTAGACCAAGAAAGGAATGAGAATCTATTAAATGGGATAGCATTATGGGAAGAAAGCAGGATGAGAAATTAGTAGAAGATAAAATGGAAGATCTCATAGTTGGACTTGGCAATTGGTTTTCATTAATTTTAGTAGAGAAAAATAATTGAAGGCCATTATGTACTATTTCTAGATGTTGAATATGATTGTTTTAGTAAGCTGTCTTATAACCATATACAATTCATATTCTTCATTATAGGGATTTTTTTTTCCATTAGTTTTATTGTTGCTGTTGCTGCTAGTCTTCAAAATTTCTTAGCTAAAGAATTAACTCCTTGTCTGCTCCAGATGTGGTTCCACTAGTTATTCTAGTACTCTGAGTCATAAACGTAGACATGAAAATCCCTCTTATAAAACGTGGCTTTAGCAAACATGAATAAATTCTACATGTGGTATTTACTGGAAATGGCCTCTTGTTCTTTGTATGCTGGATCGGTATTCTTTCTTTTAAACAATATCAAGCAGCATTTCCTCTTTGAAGTTTTATCTGACCATCACCCCTCAAAGTTCTTTTCCAGAGTGTGCTACAACTATATATTCAGATCACAGTACTTAATTCAAAGTACTGCTATCTTGTGCTTATATGTAATTTCTTTCATTAGATGAAGCACATTGAAGTCAGGGATGATGTATTTATTTCTTCACCTCCATCTCTCAAAGCACAGTGATTTACTTGCGGTAAGTATACAAAATACAAATATATAAAAGATGGGTGGAAGGAAGAAAGAAAGGAAAAGAAGAAGAAAGAAAATTGAAAAAGAGAAGAGAGGAGGGAGATGAAAGAGTATTAAATGTTTGAAGTCATAACCCACCTCAAAAGTTTTCTTTTTAACTGTCATAGACAAAAATTACTACAATAGTGAAAAGTGAAAAATGGAAATCCAATAATTTCCAATTCAAGCCAAATTATTTTTCTCCAGATAAAACAAGATGCAGAATTGCTTTATTGTTTAATTTTGTTTTATTGGTTTGCAAATTGTATGACGTGTGTATATAAAGTATCTGCAAACTTTAAATGATTAGTTTATTATGCTTTAATATATATTGTACCATGTCAAGTACTTTCTTAAACACCTGATAACTAAGAGTAAAAACAAGCTATAAATAGTCTTAATAATAGCTTTTTAAGTCCTATTGGCTTTTTACAAAGAAAAAAAAAGTAGATAATGTATCCATAAGCATTCTTTATGGTTCCTTTTCAAGTTTTACTGTATTCACATGAAAAAACAGATTAATACATTTTTCATAAAGAAATTGCTAACCCGAATAAGAATCATGTGTTGATTGCTCTCTATGGAGCCTCTTTAAAATGTAATTCTCTCCATTCTGTTACCCTAAAGATGTGTTGTCACTAGTATAAATCCTTTTTGCTTTTTATTATAAATTTAAAATATACAAAACCATATTTGACCATTTAAGCTATTAATACATCATTGTATTTTCAGTCCAAAGTTAAAATTACAGAAAGCATTTTGGAAGGAGAGAATACACTAACAGCAACATTTATTTTACCAAGATTGTTTCTTCTCGTGCATAGATTTTAGAATCCAAAGCCATATCTAGATGCATTTAACCAGAAACCTGAATAAACCTCTTTGATAGTTTGCCAATAACTGTATTATTTGTGTGTTTCTGCTTTAAAAATCTATTGGATAGGCCATAGTATAAATGTTCCTCAATTTTTTATACCTAAACTTTTATCATTTATAATGTAAGTTCTTTTGTCAAATCTATCCACTGGGTCATTAATGTGGCCCAGTGATTTACTAAAATAAATTGTAGTATCTTTTATATCTAGCACAAATAGCTTTGCAAAACCTGGGGGAGAAAAATCTTTTTAAAAATCCATTTAAAAGTACATTAATTAAAAATGAATTTAGTATAGGAAAGTTTTACCAAAGCAATAATAAGAACTACATTGTAAAAATTTAAAGAATCCTATTATCATAGGTAAGAAGCAGAGGATAAAAGTATATTAAAGGACCTAAAAGTTTACAGTATTTTGTACACATGTAATTTAAATACTTTTTCCCTCATTTAAAATTTTTTTTAACTATTTATTTATTTATTTATTTATTTATTTATTTATTTATTGAGACGGAGTCTCGCTTTGTCATCCAGGCTGGAGTTCAGTGGTGCTATCTCAGCTCACTTCAAGCTCCGCCTCCTGGGTTCATGCCATTCTCCTGCCTCAGCCTCCCAAGTAGCTGGGACTACAGGTGCCCGCCACCATGCCCAGCTAATTTTTTGTGTTTTTTTAAGTAGAGACGAAAGGAGGAAAGAAATTGCTTAAAGTGATTAAATACTGCCCAAAGTAAGAGATACAAATTATGGGAAAGATAGAATTCATTTTCAGACATAATTGACTTTAAAATTGCCATTCTTTTTATTTCAACCATTTCTGAAAGTCTAAAAGCCAAATACCTACAGTCAGGAAAGTGCTAATCATGCTTGAAAAAATAGTGAATAGTTACTTGTGGGTGGATCCTGACATATACTGGAGAGACAGTATCTGGCTCCCTAAATTTTATGTAGCACCTTATGGAAGGTAGCGAATATTGAAAAGCAGTGAAGCAATGAAATTAATACTATGTTTTGAAAACATCAACCAGTGTTGCTGTTCAGGGATGAGACTGGATGTTGGGAGAACAGTTAAAGAGACTAATGAAATAATCAATCTCACAATAAACACCTGAAATGTGGAAATAACAAAGGAAGTAAAATGGAGGCCTTAGATGTGAAAAAATATATTAGAAATAATGTATTGGCAATGGTGACTCAGGAATTGATCAGGGTAGCAGAATATGACTGTGCTCAGAAAAATAGAACTCACGAGGAGTAAGTTCGGAATGTAAATGATGAGTTTGGCTCTGGAAAGTTTGAGTTTGTCATGTAAAGGGGGTACATAGATAAATATTTCCCACAACAAGAGTTGTGAATCTGAACCTTGAGGGAGATTGGGACCAGGAAAATAAATCATGGAGCCAACATTAATGAGATTATTTTAGAAACTGTGAGAGGTAATAATACTGACTAAAATGAAAAACGGATAGAAAAGAAGAGAAAGAGAAAGTACTTTACAGAGGAGAAAATAAAAGAAAAGAGAAGGTCTGGAAATCATTTGCTTTTAGAGAATAGGAATGAAAATGAAGAGTTGGGGAAGGGGGTCAGTGATGTAATAGACAAATCTAGAGAACACTTTAGCATCGAAGCTAAGGGGTGCTATGGACTGCATGAAGTCTCCTCAAAGTTTCTATGTTCAAGCCCTAACCTCCAATGTGACTGTATTTGAAGATAGGCCCTTTAAAGAAGTAATCAAGGTTAAGTGAGATCAGAAAGCAGGGTTCCTAACCTAATAGGGTTGACATCCTTGTTAGAAAAGATACCGGGGCTGGGCACAGTGGCTCATGCATGAAATCCCAGCACTTTGGGAAGCTGAGGCAGGCGGATCACTTGAGGTTAGGAGTTCGAGCCCAGCCTGGCTAACATGGTGAAACCGCATCTGTACTAAAAATACAAAAACTAGCCAGCGTGGTAATGGACACCTGTAATCCCAGCTACTCGGGAGGCTGAGGCAGGAGAATCGCTCAAACGTGGGAGATGGAGGTTGCAGTAAGCCAAGGTCATACCACTGCACTCCAGGTTGGGCAACAGAGTGAAACTCTGTAGAAAAAAAAGAAAAAAAAAAAAAAAAGATACCAAGGGTGCACACACATGGAGAAAAGGTCCTGTGAGGATACAGTGAGAAGGCGGCCATCTGTAAGTGGAGAAAACCCGAGAGAGACCAAATCTGCTCACACCTTGGTCTTGGGCTTCCAGACTTTGGAATTGTGAGAAATAAATAAGTCTCCCAGTGTGTAGTATTTTGTTGTGGCAATTCTAGCAAACTAATACTAACTACAACTTAATTAAATCCTCAATCCTAGGGGAAAAGACATTATAGAGTAAAAATGCTGCAAAGAAGTAAAGGAGAAAGAAAGTTAAAGTCAACTCATTTATTAAATTGGAATGTCAAAGCTGATATTCTGTAGAACTTCTGAAGCTGTGGCCTGAGTGGATGGTAAGGAAACATAGACTGTGAATAGAAAATGGTACTTTAAAACTTTAGAAGAGATAACTGGGGAATAGTAAAGAACTTTGTTCAAGAGATACTTCTGGAATATTTGTAAATAGGTAAGTTTATGATTGCTAATCATAGAAGTTTTTTTGAAAGGTTGGCATTTTTGAGGTATTAATTGGTTCTTAAAATAATGTAAAGTGCAAATATTGCACAAATGTATGTTCCTATTTTCACTTGAATGCAATCTCACTAGATCTCAAAATCCTGGTGAAACAAAACATATTAGTAAAAGTTCTTCTCTTCTAATGTATTTTCTCTTCTACAATTTATTTTATTAGACAATAAGAATTTAGAATTTGGCAGTCATGTTAAATATTTTTCATTTTAGGAATTAATGTACTTGTGAAGGTACACATTTTGTTTCTTTTAATGTGCTTTGAAAATGAACGTCAAAACATTGTAAGTGTAAAAAGTTCTGAAATAAAACATCTGAAATAAAATCTAAAGTAAACTTTAGAGAACAAAAGTCAATCTAATTTTATCACTTTTTCAAAATCACTAAATTGAGGATATATTGCTGCAAGTAGAACATAGAATTTTGTACTCATTTGTCATAACCATTAGTACATTGTTTTGCCCTTAGAATTGTAGTATTTAAACATAAAGTTTAAATAAATAGTTATTTCTGTTTTTAATTTTGACTTTTAGTATAAACTTTAAGATATGCCTTTCTTTTCCATTTTGATACATTTACTAAATGTAAATTTAGTAAAAATGTTGTCAGAAAACATTGGGAAAGACTTTGAAATTCACTAAAAAATTATTGAATGACTTTAATGGAAGTGTTAAAGTGATTTAACAGCATACCTTCCCAGTTTATCTACTTTTTGCAACATTATTTTCTTTGAGCTGCTTTATAACTGAGTTGTGAACGACCGATAGGAAAGGAGAGCATTCTTGTCTATAGACATTAAAATAATTAATTTTGCTTCATATCCAATGGGGGAAAAAAAGCCAGTTTTGCATCTTCTTGTAAATTAATTTCAGCATTTGTGATTGACTCATGTAAATGTGATATTTTGAATTCTCCTTTGAAATAACTATTTTACTGGTTCTCTCATTAACTAATCAGTTACATTAGATCTTTGATATGTGTTTATGTTATATCTGTATAAGAGTCATTATTTTATCTTTTGAGAACTATCTTCTAATAATGTTAGTACCTCTCTTTGAAGGCTAATCAAACTAATATGCTAAAATTGAGGCTAAACATAGAATGAACATAAATATTCATATGCTATTTAATTAATTATCTATTTTTTCAGGACAATAAATACAGAGAAATTATATAAGCATATGGTACTGCAAAAATGTTTGTGTGTTATTCTCTGGAACCTGTGAATATATTATCTCAAATGACAAAAGGTACTTAGCAGATATGATTATGGTTAAGAATTTTGAGATGGGATGATTATCCTCAATTATTCTTATGTCCCCAATGCGATAAAAAAGGTAACCCTTATAAGAGGAAAGCAGCAAGGTCAGAGTCAGAGAAGGAGGTGTGGTGATGGAAGCAGAGGTCAGAGAAGAGAAAATTTTCAAGATGCTACACGTGTGGTTTTTAAAATGGAGGAAGGGGCCACAAGCCAAGAAATGTAGGTGGACTCTAGAAGCTAGAAAAGGCAAGGAAGTGATTCTCCCCTAGAGGATCCAGAAGGAATGCCACTCTACCAATAACCTTATTTTAGCTGCAATTTCAGAATTCTGCCCTCTAGAATTATACGAAAATACATTTATGTTGCAAAGATGTGATAAATCTTTTAAGCCACCAAGTTTGTGGTAATTTTTACAGTAATAGTAAGAAACTAGTAGAAGGCATTTGAAATTGGCACAAAGGCCTGTTTCTATTGTTTGAGCACTAAAGCATTAAAACAATAAATTAATATACAAACAGCAGATTACTACAGCTTTAGAAAATGTTCATAAAGGACATAGTATATTTCAGGATTTACTAGGGTTATAGAATTCAGTGTCCAGTCTTTATGTATCCTAATAGTTTTAATGTATAAACCCTTGCGATGGCTAGTATTATGTGTTGACTTAGTAAGGTTATGGGACTTAATCAAATACTAATTATGTATTTAATCAAATACTAATCTGGATGTTCCTGGGAAGGTATTTTGTAGATGTGGCTAGCATCTACAATCAGTTGACTTAAGTAAAAGGGGTTACTTTTAATAATGTGGGTAGAGCCTCATCTAAGCAGTTGAAGGTTTTAAGAGAAAAAACTGAGGTTTTCTAGAGAAGAAATTTTGCCTCAAGACTGCAGTGCTAATTCCTGCCTGAGTGTTCAGGCTGATGCCTGTTTTTCTAAATTTCAGACTTGTCAGGCTTTGTAATGCTAAAATGAAGATAATCATCCTGACTCCTATGAGTATACTTTCCTTATCTCTCCTATCTCTCCCACATATCTCTCACTGAAATATGTCAAAAAATTTCAGTGTAAAATCAGACTCTTTCAGACAATGCTGAAAGAACAGTCAAATTAAAAAGTCAGTACAATTCTCATTAAAATGCCTTGCTAGTATTTTATATCCTGCCTGATTTTTCTTCTTATACTCTCTAATTTCATAAAAGATAATCAGCTTCCACTTGACACTCGATGAAACACCAGATACAAACTTGACGTTGATTTATGAATTGAATTGTGTGAGATGACTAGCCACTTATTTAACTAATAAAATATATTGCTATGTGTATAAAATACTTAATACATTGTTTATCATTTCTAGAAATTTATCTAAAGAAAGCAATTCTAGATGAAAATTACGCAGGCATGGTGGCGTGCGTCTGTAGTCTCAGCTACTCAGAAGGCTTAGGTGGGGGAATAGTTTGAGCCCAGGAGGTGGAGGCTGCAGAGAGCCGAGATCTCGCAATTGCACTGCAGTCTGGGTGACACAGCCAGACCTTGTGTCAAAAAATAATAAAAAAAACACAAAACAACAACAACAAAAGAAAACAATTATATTTATGTGTAAATATTTATCTAGAGGATTGTTTATCAGATTATTATACACACGTCTTAATATCCAACAATAGGGGGTTCGTTAAATAAACAAGGTGGAACTATCTGATGGGGTATTGTGCAGCCAATAAAACAAGTTTAGAGTAAAATCTCTTATGATGTGGATATATGTTATAATATAGTACCAAGGAGCAAAAGTATACAAGTAAATGTATGTTTTTTCAAAAAAAATTTCAAGAAAATTAATACATTAATAATATTAATAAAATATTGTAAATTTATATACAATTTACAATAATAGTGAAAGAATTACATCTAAAATGTTAACCTTATGTATCTGTAAATGGTAGCGTAATAGAAGTGTGTTGTGCTTTTAACAATGATATTTTTTAAATAAAAATAATTATTAAACTATGATAATGAATTAATGTTATTTTGAGACATGAACTTTTATACTTCCTAATTCTTTCCAGAGAAGACCTTAGAAATCTCTTTAATATCTTGTAATAGTTATGAATTTTTCTGGGAAAAATGCCTTCATAAACTAACCAATAGTAGTTAAAATATTTTGAATAACTAAATGCTCCTTAAGCTGTGTAGTAGTTTTGTTTTTCTTGGATACTCCCTCACACTCTCCCTATCTTGGCCCATTATTGGCTTGGTCATGGCAGACGATTCAGGGATGCACCTGACACAGCCTGGCTCAATCCCTGGATAACATTCTATGTGGAGCTAATATTTAATATGAGCACATCTGTACATTGTTTTTCACTCACTATTAACCTTGAACAATGTTAAACTTTGCTGACAGAATATTTTAGGATGATGAAGATCTGTGTAAATTACAAGACAAGGAAGACAGCACGATGGCAAAAGCAGAGATGAGAGAGAAGAGCAGAAAACACAGATGCAATTCAAGCCCACAGTTCCATTCTCTGTGGCTTCCGTCGACCTCTGTGAATTTGGACATTATCTGTCCAGTAAATCTCTTCCTCGAAGTTGTAAGGGTTATAGCAAATTAATATATACATAAAAATTTTAAATAAGATCTAGTCCATAATATTTATTCACTAAAATAATATAGAATCATTACAAATTATCTATTAAATAGAGAAAAGAACATAACTTCTTGATTATGTAGGAGATACAAACTTATCCCCCATTTTTATTCTACACTATTGGAAACTGAGAAATGGCAAAGAAAATACATATAAATAATTTGTAGTTACTGGAACAAATTCAACATTTGCCTGTTTACTCTTTCTAGGGGTTCAGAAAATGGTACCCCAAAGTACTTTGAACTGAAGGTGATTGGAAGGGTCTCAGAAACAAGAAAGTCACTCTGAGCTTCTCCTGCCTTTCAATGTGAAACTTGGCCAAAAAGGAATTCTCTGTCCTACTTCAACTGAAAGCAGCTTATAAGAACTTCATCTCAAAGGGGCACTGCCTTATACTCAGAGGTCAAGAAAAGTTATCACAGAGGCCCTGCTCGGTCCCTCTCCCCCAATTTGTTTACCATTAGATCATACCCCTTTTGTACCATCACACTTCTACATGATTTTACTGAATCTAAGCACAAAAATACTCAGTTTTCCCTGGGTGTTTGGTCCTCATTTCTAATAGATTTTGTTCCCCATAAAACTTTGGTTAATACATGTGTTATACTTTTATCTTGTTAATCTGTGTTTTGTTATATGGGTGCCAGCCACAGACCTTGGGATGCGTGAGGAAAAAAACATTGTTTTTTCTCTTATACATAATTCCAATGACTAGCCAAATACCTGAGATTTCTTTTGTGGCCCAAAATATCAGTCACTGGTTCTAGCAATTTTACTGAGATCCAGTAAAAAAAAGAAAAAAGAAAAAAAAAATGTAGACTTCAAAGGTCAAATATTACAGTTGAAATACACTATATGAAGTTGAAATTTGAGTGTACAAAAAAGGTCATAAATAAATAAAGTTATTTCCTATAATTTAAAAATTAACTTGGAAGTAACATACATTGGTTGACATAATTTGCTAATGAACAAGCAAAAATAAGAATACTTTTTTGGTCTAATTAACAACAGCTGCTATAAATCTGGTCTTCACTAAAACTCACAGTTTCCAACATGGTGAAAGAAAAAGGGCCTAAACTAGTTCCAAATTAGGTACAAGTAAGATTATATTCTATTGTGCTAAGTCCTCACAGGAATATTAACAATAAATGATAAAATAAATATCCTGGGGTTAAAATCGCAAATTATCAGGATAGATGGCCTGGAAAGGCCATGCTTTATTCTGAAAAACCAAAGTCTCAAACCTTAAAACTCAAGAAGAAAGTAAGAAATAAGAAATGGAGAGCAAACCAAGTCAAATTAGTGTGGTGCAAAAAGGCAGTGTCCGAAGACATCATATTGCAAATTGATCTAATCTCATTATAATGGCTTTTTCTGGGTGGTCTAAGACCCATGACCACTTTGTAATGAGGCACCGTAGTTCATTCGAGGAACTATCAGCATATGCAGACACCTTTCTTTTGTGGATTAATTTAGAAATGGTAGGTCATAAATATGTCAGTCATATTTCTGAAGCCTCATAAATATATTTGTAAGCAAAATTTATCATTAAATGCATGAAAATAAAGCCACCTAAGTACATACATCTACAAAACATTTCATCACATAACTAGGTCAGAGCCTGAGTAATAAATAATAGGTTGAACGAGGGAAGAGCACGCTCCATTTAACTCAGCATCAGGTCTAGGGGCTGAAAGGCAAGAGGTCTTTATTTAAACAGAGACTTTGGTAATGTTAAGAAGTGTATATGGGACAAGAAGATACACACATACACAATGATCTGCTTAGCACTAAGTGTGAATATGAAACTGAGACACATCTTTTACCATGGACCTCCATTTTCCAGAAAAAGAATATCTCATGTAGCTCCTTGAGGCAATTGCCTTTGACTGCCTTTTTACCTGTAGTCAACTTTACCTATTATACCTCATACATTACCCTCAAATTCAGCCACACTCTTAAATTTCCTAGTTTGGTCTTAAATTTTCTTTTTTTGAGACTTTTGTACATAGTTTCAGTATGCAGGTCTTGGATATGATTAGTCCTATGTATTTTTATCTTTTTTGATGCTATCAAATATATATTTTATTTTCCAATGATTTATTGTTATTATCAAAAATAAATTTGAGTTTTGTATATTGACTCTGTGTCCTGCGATCATTGTAAATTTTACTATTAATAGGTTTTTTGAAAAATTTCTTAGGTTTTGCACTGTTACAATTGCCAAATATTTGCACTGGCTATCACTTCCTGTAAAATGATGAATAAAAGTAGTCTATGTGAAACCTTTTACTTGTTCCAATCTTTGGAGGAAAGTTTTTAGTTCTTCACTGTCTTGTATGATATTAGCTGTAAGTTATCTTCACATGCTCTTAAACATGTTGAGAAAGTTTCCTTCTGTTCCCAGGTTGTAAGAGTTTTTAACATGAATGTGTGTTAACTTTTTAAATACCCTGGCCAACATGGTGAAATCCCATCTCTACTAAAAATACAAAAATTAGCTGAGTGTGGTGGCCCACACCTGTAATCCCAACTACTCGGGAAGCTGAAGCAGGAGAATCGCTTGAACCCAGGAGGCAGAGGTTGCAGTCAGCCAAGATCTCACCACTGCACGCCAGCCTGGGCGACAGAGCAAGACTCCGTTTAAAAAAAAAAAAAAGTAAAATGAATAAATAAATGCCTTTCCTGCCATTATTCAAATGATCATATAAGTTTTCTGTTATTATTTTAATGTATTAAATTGCATTTATTACATTTAAAATGTTCAACCACTTTTGCATTCCTAAGATAAATACTACTTGGTAATGCTGCATTTCCCCCTTTACTTTCTGTTTCTAGAATCAATTTCCTAACAGGCTAGGGATTTTTTTGTCTTAATTCATGGAAAAAATTTTTATAGTTTTCTTATAATTACTGTTTCCAATTTTGGTATTAAAACTATCTGAACTCATACAAAGAGTTGGAATATGTTCACTATTTCTCTAGTTTATTAAAGCAACTTGGTGAAATTGATATTACTTCTTCACCATAGAAGTGTGTGATAGACTTCAAAAGTGGAGTCACCTGAACGTGGGCTTTCTTTTTTGTTTTTTGTTTTTTGGAAAGGTTTTTAATTACAATTTCAAATTCTCTTTCAGATATAAGACTTCAAATGTCTATTTGTCCATTTATTATTTGTGTGTGTGTGTGCGTGTGTGTGTGTGTGTGTGTATGTATTTTAGTAGAGACTGGATTTTGACATGTTGGCCAGGCTGTTCTCAAACTCCTGACATCAAGTGATCTGCCTGCCTCAGCCTCCCAAAGTGCTGGGTTTACGGGTGTGAACCACTGCACCCTGCCTATTTGCCTATATATTCTTTTTTTTTTCTTTTTTTTTTTTTTTATTATACTTTAAGTCCTAGGGTACATGTGCACAACGTGCAGGTTTGTTACATATGTATACTTGTGCCATGTTGGTGTGCTGCACGCATCAACTCGTCAGCACCCATCAACTTGTCATTTACATCAGGTATAACTCCCAATGCCATCCCTCCCCCCTCCCCCCTCCCCATAATAGGCCCAGGTGTGTGATGCTCCCCTACCAGAGTCCAAGTGATCTCATTGTTCAATTCCCACGTATGAGTGAGAACACAGGGTGTTTGGTTTTCTGTTCTTGCGATAGTTTGCTGAGAATGATGGTTTCCAGCTGCATCCATGTCCCTACAAAGGACATGAATTCATCCTTTTTTATGTTTGCCTATATATTCTTTTTTTTTTTTGAGACGGAGTCTCGCTCTGTCGTCCAGGCTGGAGTGCAGTGGCCAGATCTCAGCTCACTGCAAGCTCCGCCTCCCAGGTTTAGGCCATTCTCCTGCCTCAGCCTCCCCTGTAGCTGGGACTACAGGCGCCCGCCACCTCGCCTGGCTAGTTTTTTGTATTTTTTAGTAGAGATGGGGTTTCACCGTCTTAGCCAGGATGGTCTCGATCTCCTGACCTCGTAATCCGCCCCGTCTCGGCCTCCCAAGCCTATATATTCTTATGTTAATTTAGTAAATTGTGTTTTCAAGGAATCATCCACTAGCTTTCAAACGTATTGACATAAAATTGTTCAATAATTTATTTTTTATAATTTTAATCTCTATATTATCTATGGTGATGCTTCTCTTTATTTACTGATATTGATAACTTTTAATTTCACTTTTTTACCAAAGGAGCTAAATGTTTATCAATTTTATTAATATTTTCAATTAATTGATATTTGATGTATTTCTCTATTATTTTTCTGTTTTCTAATTTATTGACTTTTGCTCAAGTCTTTACTATCGCCTTCCTTTCATCTAATTTGAAATTATTTTTCCTGCCATTTAGTGCTATTTATACTCACTGTGTATAGCTTAAAATACAGCCTATACATTTGGATATATAGTATTCTCATTTACATTTAAAATATTTAAAAATATTTCCTACCTGGCCGGGAGCGGTGGCTCAGGTCTGTAATCCTAGCACTCAGGGAGGCCGAGACGGGCGGATCACGAGGTCAGGAGATCGAGACCATCCTGGCTAACACAGTGAAACCCCGTCTCTACTGAAAACTACAAAAAATTATCCAGGCGTAGTGGCGAGCGCCTGTAGTCACAGCTACTCAGGAGGCTGAGGCAGGAGAATGGTGTGAACCTGGGAGGTGGAGCTTGCAGTGAGCCACTGCACTCCAGCACTCCAGCCTGGGCGACAGAGCAAGACTCTGTCTCAAAAAAAGAAAAAAAAAAAAAAATTCCTGGCTAATTTTGTTTGACCCTTACGTTATTTGAAATTCTGTTGCCTAATTTCCAAATATTTGTAGATATTCCAAACATCCTTTTTCTTAATGATTTCTAAATGAATCCCATTATGTTCAGAGGCTATACTCAAAATGTGATGTGATGATCTGGATGATCTCAAAATATTTAATTTGTTTTGATATTTTTGCTATGGCCCAGCACACGGTCTATCTTAGGGAATCTTCAGTATACACATGAAAGAATGGGTATTTTCCTGTTTAGGGATGCAGTGTCCTGTTGATTTCTACAAGTTCAAATAGTCCTACAATATTATATAAGTCTTCCATTTCCTTACTAATTTTGTGTTTATTTTCTCCAGTCATTACTAAGAAAATAGTATTCCACTCTCCAGTGACAGTTGTAGATTTCTCTATTTTCCTTTGTAGTTCTGTCAGCTTTTTCTTTATATGTTTTGAAACTCTTATTACATGACATATATATTTACCAGTGTTAGATATTATTGATAAATTTACTCTCCTATCAGTATAAAATGTCTATTTCTAGAAGTATTCCTTGTATAGAGTCTACTTTGATATTACTATGCTATTCCAGCTTTCTTGTGGTCAGCATTTGCATGACATTTGTTGTTTCAGATTTTCATTTTTAAAATGAATTGTTTGAAAACGTCACATAATTGTGTTCTGTTTGTTTATTATCCAGTCTAAGAGTTGAAGGTTCTAATGAATTTATATACAATGTAATCATTGAGATGCTTAAGTATATTGATATCTTTAAAATTATTATTTAATATTCCATCATCTATTGTATCTGCTTCTATTTTTATTGATTGATTTTTTCTCCTGTTATGTATTACATTTTCCTACTTTTATGTATGCCTATTTTTTATTGTGTATGGTTGAATATAGTTATATATTGTTAATATAGTTGAATATATGCATTGTTCAATATTTGAGTTTTATTGTCTTAATAGAACACTGGGTTTTTTTTCTGGAAGTCAGTTAATTTACTTGTAAATCAGCTTAATCTCTTTGAAGCTTGCTTTTCAAGCTTGATTATGGTGGGTTGTAGTAGCTTTTATCTAGGACAGATTAGCCCTACTCTTAAGGTATGGACTTTCAGAGACTAGACCTTAATGATCTGGGTTTCCAGTGAGGTCTCTCCACTTTAGAAGGTCAGTATTCAACATTACCAGCCTTTTCCAAGCTTAGGTATTGTTCAGCTTACAGTTCTATACCTGTTGTTTGTTTCACAACCATTATGGAAAACAGGTTGGAGATTCCTTAAAGAACTAAAAGTAGATCTACCATTGGATCCAGCAATCCCACTCCTGGGTGTCTACCCAGAGGGGGAAAAAAGGCATTATATATAAAAGATACTTGCATATACATGTTTATAGCAGCACAATTCGCATTTGTTGAAATATAGAACCAGCCCAAATGCCCATCAACCAACAAGTGGATAAAGAAAATGTGGTGTGTATGTGTGTGTGTGTATATATCCACATATATATATATATATATATATATATATGTATATATTCCATATATATATGGAATACTACTCAGCTATAAAAAGGAATGAAACAATGGCATTCACAGCAACCTAGATGGAATTGGAGCCCATTATTCTAAGTGAAGTAACTCAGCAATGGAAAACCAAACACTGTATGTTGTTGCCCATAAGTGGGAGCTAAGCTCTGAGGACATAAAGGCATAAGAATAATACAATCAACTTTGGGGACTCGAGGGAAAAGGTGGGAGGTGGGTGAGGGGTAAAAGACTAACATTGGGTACAGTGTACACTGCTTGGGTGATAGGCACACCAAAATCTCAGAAATCACCACTAAAAAACTTATTCATGTAACCAAACACCACCTATTCTCCTAAAACCTATTGAAATAAAAAAAGAAGAAGACTGGGTAAAAAAACCTGTGCATCCAGGTATCCAAATACACTTACCTTATTGCCTTCTTAAAATACCTATGTAAAGAGAATATTTATTTTCTCTATCATTATCATTTATTGTGGATATTAGGAAGCTGGAATTGGTGGCAATCCTGAAGCAGAAGAGTGAAGTCTACCCAGGGAGACCTGAGAGATGGTAGAGTATCAGTGCAGGAAGAATTAATACTTGAGTCATCTGCAGAAGTAGAGTACTATGGCCTTTATGACCAGCTGGCGGGAAATCCACATTCCTTAGCATTTAAGCAGCTCCTACTTCCCAGGTTGACGCCACAAATTTGGGCAGGCAACCATGAAATGTGGTTTAATCCAAAGGGGAGGCAATCGTCTGGGCCCTGACATTCAATCTGAAAGATCCCTTCAATTACCAACCCTCTTGCTCATATATCTTTGAGTATATTTATGTACTTAAACTTAGGACAATACTTTGTCAAAAGAATTGCATTGTGAATTAAGACAGTTGAGGACCAGGGTATATGATCTCAATGCCTTTCTCTATTCTAGTTGAAGAGGATCCTTTGTGAGTTGGTAAGATTGATGTGACCCAAATATAATAAAATTTCAACAGGGTCAGGTATTTATAACTCAAGTCATAAGTGTTGGTCACCCTAACTATTAGTAGCTTTTTAATTGTAAATATCCTATTTTCTCAGAGTCATGTTCTTTGATAAATTGTATCCTAGTGTTTCATACCATTAATTATGTTTCCTTTAAGTATCCTCCAAAAGAATCTGCTCACCGAGGTTTCTTTTATCCCAGGGCTCTCCTGATTCTTCCACAAAGTCATTTTATCCTTGGACTTATCATTCTAATACCTGTTCTCTCAAGTCTTCATCATTTCATGTGTTTCCTATGACCTCATGTAGTGTCTTGGAAATGAAAACCATGTGAGTTTTATTTTCTGTTTAACACCATCAAGCCACAATATTGAGATGGAAAGCATCTCAATATATATATATACACACATATATATATACACACACACACGGAGATTAAATATCACTAGATCAATGGACATGGATTAATCTTTTATTTAATAATATCTTGAAATAATATGTAAGCATGTGATGAAATATTAACAATGTAAAAACCTATTTGACTCACTGCATGATAAAAGTAGAATATTCGTGTTATTTTAACGGAGCACTTTTTATATGATAAACATTTTGTACACTATCTCGATATTTTACCTTCATACCCAAATATTCAGAATAGGCATATATATGCCTGCAGGTTCATACTCTTACCATATTTGAATGTCCCATTAACTGATAGAATTACCTTTATCCAATCTTCCCTTCAGTATGTGCTACAATCACTGAATTAAGCCTTTTCTTTAAATAAATAATATTTTATATTTTTGTTTTCAAAATCAGTTTACAGTCTGTTCTATATGCCAGAGGGCACTGGGTTTCAATGTCAGCATTTCTGTTCTTTTGATAGCTTGTTAGAATTTAGTTGCTCGTGGCTTTCTGTAGAACTCTGCTGATTTTTCTTCTTTCATGACGAGAATATCCTGAGTGAATTTACAGCAAGAAAACGTTGATTGATGGCTTATGACTTGCCAGCTTATTGCTGCTAGCCAATAAGAAGTACTTTCATATGGAGAGTGTGTTTCTGTTTAAGAATTTGAAAGAATTCTGTATAACAACTCATTGTAAATTACTTCTGGAGAGCTACTGAAATGTTTTTTACCCAAAGCATAAACAAGCTCCTTGATCCTAATATAAATACTTAGGAGCATATTGAAGTGTTTTAGGTCTGATTATTTTTTTAACATTCATATGCTAAGAGGCTTTTGTCTTATTGTTTAAAAAACTAAATTGAGAGCCTTGATATAGGCTTACCAAAGTATAAACTCTCAGGTTTTTCCTCCCTTCTAACATCAAATACCCCTTTGGTATAAAAACAAGTGAAATATGACATCAGAAAATTAAAAATTACATTTTAGAACTCTACCTTAATTCTACTGATATTTGCCTTGTCTGACAAGTAAAACTTAATTCTAATGCAATATTTCAGGACTCCTACATTTTTCTTTCACAATAAAAGTACTGAATTTCTGAGTTATCACTATTGTTTGGGTGACTGAGTGTTCTTTTGTTTGTGGACTTGGCAGTAGAAGGGCACTTTTGCAGTTCAAAATGTTTAGTTTTCAACTTCTGAGTCTTCCTGATGACTGTCATGTCCATTATGTCTAACTAACAGTATGCATGTTCGTTTGAGAGCTAGTCCTCTTGCCAACAGATGTCAAATATTATTTTGGTAAGAACTGTGCGTTGATTTGTTCAATCTCTGTAGTACCCTCTTTTTGAATGCTTGCATGTTCTAGAGATGCTAAGAAACTGAAAACATTATCTTCCATTGTCTCTTACAGTTAGGATTCTGGAGAAATAGATTACTCCAATTAGATGTATTTTTTACAAGATTTGGAAGTAAGTTAAAAGTATCTGCTGGCCTCTTGTTTTCCAGCAGTTCCCTGATTAGATACTGGTATGTGGAAATTGCGTGGTACTCAGCCATGATTACAGCAACGCAGGCTTACAATTAAATTAAAAGTGCATTTTTCACAAGTAATCACATTCTTAATTTTCATAACTTCATAAAGTTAATGATTTCCCCATGAATGTGTAGGTAATACTATTCTGTGTATCATATTCTTTCCAAGTAGCAAGATATCAATTCATCAAAGCCATGGTTTTCAATTTTAACTGAAAATTAAAATTTTCATACAGTACCAGGCCTGAAGCTGGGCCAGAATGCAATAATCATCCTAGTCATATTTAGCCTTATTCCTCCGTGATGATTTTCCAACCCCAATGCCATTAGAAGACGTATCTCCTTAAGATTATAAGATGCATTAGTCAAGGTTCTCCAGAGGGACAGAACTAATAGGATATATGTATATATGAAAAGGCATTATTAGGGATAATTGGCTCACACAATCACAAAGTGAAGTCCCATGACAGGCTGTCTGCAAGCAGAGGAAGAAAGAAGCCAGTAGTGGCTCAGTCCAAGTCCAAAAGTATCAATAGCAGGGAAGCCAACAGTACAGCCTTCAGTCTGTGGCCAAAGGCCCAACAGCCCCCTGCAAACCACTGGTGCAAGTCCAAGAGTCCAAAGACCGAAGAACCTGGAGTCTGATGTCCAGGGTCAGGAAGAATGGAAGGAAGCATCTAGCACCAGAGAAAGATGAAAACCAGAAGACTCAGCAAGCCAACTTATCCTACCTTCTTCTGCCTAGTTTGTTCTAGCCACTGGCAGCCAATTGGATGGTGCTCACCCATATTGAGGGTGCGTCTTCCTATCCCAGTTCACTGACTCAAATGTCAATCTCCTTTGGCAACACCCTCACAGACACACCCAGAAACAATACTTTACCAGCTATGTAGGTATCTTTCAATCCAATCAAGTTGACAACTATTATTAACCATCACATAAGGTATCAGATTTGGGACAGTACGTGCCAAGGAGTCATCAGAATCAACATGCAACATTCAAATATTTGGTTCTCTTCAATTTTTTTGAGAAAGCTAGAATAATCACGATAAAAATTTGAAAAAAAGAGCTGCCTTACTATTATATGTTAGCTATAGATGTGAGGAAGATTATATGTATTGGGATGGTGCCTAGCGCAAAGGTGGGAGAAGGAAACTGTGGTGTCCCACTAGTCTCTATATCCTTTAGACTCCCTGCAAATGTATGCTGATGTAATTTTAGGATACTTTTAGCATCCCTCTAACTTTGCAGTGATAAAAAAATCTTGTTCAAAGACAAGCTCTTCTATTTCTTCTTTACAGCTACTGGCAAATTCTATTAGGATTCTCTAGAGGGATAGAACTAATATGATAGATGTATATATGAAAGGGAGTTTATTAAGGAGAATTGACCCACACGATCACAAGATAAAGTGGCATGATAGGCCATCTGCAAATTGAGGAGCAAGGAAGCTAGTAGTGGCTCAGTCCGAATCCCAAAACCTCAAAAGTAGGGAAGCCAACAGTGCAGCCTTCAGTCTGTGGCCAAAGGCCTGAGATCTCCTGG
This sequence comes from Piliocolobus tephrosceles, assembly GCF_002776525.5. Lineage (NCBI taxonomy): Eukaryota > Metazoa > Chordata > Mammalia > Primates > Cercopithecidae > Piliocolobus > Piliocolobus tephrosceles. The sequence continues at coordinate 91,022,834 of NC_045441.1, forward strand.
CAAACCACTGGTGTCAGTCCAAGAGTCTAAAAGCTAAACAAATTGGAGACTGATGTTTGACGGCAGTAATTATCCAGCACCAGAGAAAGATGAAGGCCAGAAGACTCAGCAAGTTAGCTTCTTCCACCTTCTTCTGCCTGCTTTATCTAGCCATGATTGCAGTCAATTGGATGGCAGCCACCCACGTTGTGGGTGGGTCTTCCTGAGGGTGGGTCTTCCTCTCCAAGCCCACTGACACAAATGTTAATATCTTCTGGCAACACCCAGATATACGCAGAAACAATACTTTTCGTCCGTCCTTCAATCCAATCAAGTTGACACTTAATATTACCCATCACACAAAAATAACCTGGTTATAGCTCTAATAGGATCAGGTTGACTTGGCAGATTCTTTGTCCACTAAGAAAATGGGGATTTTGCTCTTTATGGAAATCTGATCCAGGGAGAGAAAGAGTACCATCGAGTATAGAAAGCTAACCTGGCATAATCATGCCTCTTATCAAGAGTGGATGGACATTCATGGAAAACATGATTATGTTTTATATGCAAAAAAGGTTGCCAGTCATTTTAGATCACATTTGTAGATAAGGGCTAATCACATCTTTTCAACTGAAGTAACAGTTATATATATATACTGTTCTTTATGTAAAGAACATTATGTAAATGTTGTTTGAAAATGTTGTACCCTCCGGTTTATAATATAAAATATACAGATTTCAACTTTTGTGAAAAAGTGACTTGGTGACCAATGAGAGAAAAGAATAATCACTGCAAGTAGGCACTAGCTTAGAGAAACCAGTTCTTAAAGGAAGGGGATTCTTCATTGAGGCACCTATGCCGTTTATTGAGTTAAATCAAATTAGAATCAGGAGTTTGGTCTGTGACTGGCACTACATTTAATAATTGAATAACTCTGTGAGTGATCCCACCATTTGACTGACTAGATATGAAAGCAGCTACTTCAAATCTTGCTGGTTTTGCAGGTAAAATGCTTTTGATAAGCATTACCTGCCTATATTTAGCTAAGGCTGAATCTACAGCTAAAGCAGCATTTAGTGGGTGAGGACACATAAAGACGGATATTCCTATAAGACACTGGGGTTGGTAGGAAAGGTTTCTGCTGGCAACAGCTCTAGTCATGAAGTAACTCAATCTAGACCGTACTTCCGAGCAATCCTACTGGCATGTATTGCTGAAGCATCTTCCCAAGTTCCTAAAGTATTTAAGTAGGACTGGTTGCCTAACTATCTTTAGCGGACTCTTTGGTTAGGGTTTTGAGATTAACTCAACATAATTCATTCTATTTTAAGCAGAAAGAGATTTTCTAGAGGTTATTTTGTGGCTTATAGAATCCTTGGAGGAGTTGGAGGTGGGTGGGGTGACTAGATACTGCCCAGAAGGCAGCCAAAGGAAACATTCATCCACAAGATTCTTCTGGTAGAAACCCTGTGGGATCTGGCTCATGCCACTTGGCACCTATGACAACAGGAACCAGATGCTAGAATCCCTGCCAGGGCTGTCTCAGAAGAACACGCCTACTCTTATGTGTTTACGCAATGTACCTAGCCTCTCCTGCAGCCTCAAATTTTTTCCTTTTCTCCTAATTCTCTATCAGAGGTTTTCCTGCCGGGAGGACTCTAGCAATCTGGCTGCAAAGGAGTCTCCTAAACTTTTTAGTTTTTCAGACATTGCCATTTTGAAAGGCATGCTGGAAGGTGATTGGATAAATATTGAGCAATTCAATCCATAGTATCTTTCAGAGAAATTGAATCTATGTCAGCTTTTCTGCTTATGTAAAGTAGTCTAAGGAGGGAAAAATGTCATCAGAATGGTCCAAATATCTAAATATTATAAATATTTTCCAGTGGGTATTAGAACACAGCAACATAAACTGATAAATTATGAAATCCCAGAGAGACTTATTTATGAATATGAAAACTTAATAATTATTTTTTCAGTTACAAGATACAGTTGAATAGTCAAACTATGCTGCAATGTAGGTACTTTTTAAATCAGGCTGTTAAGAATTTCAGGCTAGTAGATATAAAAATGGCTGAAAACATTAATAAGCCAGATCTTAAAATATGAGAAGTAGGGATTACTTGTAATTGCTTTCTTTAAAATTATAAATCACAGAAGAGATTATTTAAATCCATTACATTAATATTTCTTTTTGCCTATTGGCAGTGTACCGTTCTCTTAATTTTACAATTTTAATCTTTCCTCTTTTTGCCTTTTTACTTGTAAGTTTTGAAAGTTTTATTAAATAAAATAATTAAAAGATAAGTATCTATAAAATCCAAGTGGGACATTTCATAAACTATGAAGGAATGCTGAAAAATACAAGGAATGTAACTCCACCCTAGAAAAGTACTTAATACTCTGCAGAAATACCCTTTGGTTTATGTAAAGAGAATTTCATGAGGATGAATAATGTGCTTTTTCTCACTTGGTAGTGATTATCTTTTCCCTTGCTGGATAATTCCAGTATGACTCTACTAAAAAAATAATTTATTAAGTGTTTATAGCATGCAATACACTGTGCTAGATCCTAAGAAGAATTTTAGAAGAACTCATATACAGTTTTTATAAAATGTTAATAATTTCCATAGGTATTGGATCATAATGAATTCTGGAATATATATTTATATTTAATATACAATAACTAAAATATAACAGGGAATATATAACTTTAGTATTTAGATACAGCCTATTTTTTTCTTTTTAGTTTTTGACTTTTTAAACTTTTATTTTAGATTCAGAGCATATGTGTGCAGGTTTGTTACATGGGTATATTGTGTGATGCTGAGGTCTGGAGTGCAATTGAACCCATCACCCTGATAGTTTGCATAGAATTCAATAGGTAGTTTTTCAACCCCTGCCCCCTTCCATTTTTAACAGATTATATTCTATTAATGATATATAAATACTTTTTCTTAAACCTCCAAGGTTATTATTTTAAGAAAAGTTTCCCCCAAAGTGCAATACCTTTTGTCAAAAAATGTATAAATTAGTCCATGAAAAATAAAAATTTTAATCTCTGAAATTAATTCCAAGCCAAACCTAGTTTGTGATTATAAAAGACTGTTTAACCTCCCATTTATAATTTGTCCTTTTCTTCCATTTAAAAAATATTATTTGTTACTATTAGATGATCAGAAGATTTTTTTCTCCTTCAAATGAATTTGGAAATGTCTAAGTCAATTTTTCAGTATGATATAAATCACAGTTAAACCTTTCCTAGTGAAATGTGCCTATAATTATCATAAAGATTCTATATAGAATCCATTTTTAATAATTATAATGAATGGTATTCTAGGTCAGACCCATGGGTTCAATATTTTTCAAATTTGTATTGAACAAAGTTGTGTTTCAGAAGGACTGATTTTCATGCTAAATTAATGATGCTCAAACTGAATACAGATTAGATTCACCCTGGAATCTTTGGGCATCCAGAAATTCTGATTGGATTGGTCTAGGAAGTAGTTTGGATATCAGTATTGTTTCCAGAGTTCCTTAGGTGAGTATACTGGGCAGCAAAAGTAGAGATATGCTGTGCTGGACATTAATCTCAAAAAGTTATGATCACAAAACCTAAAACATCTTGTTTCTGTTAATAAACTGTGTCCTTTACCCGTGACTGTGTCTACGCAGTTCTTGCTGCCTCAGATTTCCATTGGGCATTTATTTTTGGCATTTGTCACATCAAATTAGCAAAATTACTCTTACAATTTACATTACTTAAGATCACTTTATTTACTGTCAGCATTTTACAATCAGGTGGCTGATATAATCCTATATATAAACATAAACATAGGATTTTAGGTTTTTATAAAATGTTATGGTGTCCTCTATGTATATGGTATATTGGCACCCAATAAATACACCCAATAAATATACCTAGTACCTCTTACATTTAGGTATTGGCAATCTTACGCTGTACTTCTGAGACCACTTTGGAAATGAGGTTCTGAAAGGTGTTTAGGTTCAGGAAATAGATTTTGCGTGATATTTTGGAGGGTAGGTATGATCAGATCCTAAACTTCTGATGCAACTGCATTTCTACAGGTAAGTACAGATATGGAGATAAGTAGTTTTCTGAAGTAAGTGAGCAGTGGCTTCAGTATCCAGTCTTAAGTGTCGGGGTAGTTAAGAGGCAGCGCCTGAGACATCCATTTGGCCAGTGCAATTTGTAAGTGAGGTATACAGTTATATCAGTGGCAGCAGTAGCAATTACAGCTTCCCTATTATGAAACATGCCTGAATGTGTGGGGGTTCTTGATTCTGGTAATGAAGTTGTGATTCCAGATGTGGTAGCTTTCTGATGGTAGCAGTGGGACTGGCTCTGTTGGTAGCCTGATGGAGTTGTATGTCTTTGGAAGTCATTCCTGGAAGGTATGTGATATATTTAAACCTGTTCTCAGATGTCTTACTCAGGGAAAAACTGTTTTGGTTTCTTTAATCTGAAACTTCCTTTAGTTCTATTATGTTTTTACTGAGGTACTGTAACCAAATATTAATGCAATAATCCTGTTTTTGTTATGGAAATAACTTTATTAGATTATAATACAATGCATCTCACCCCAGTGACATTGAGCCAGGAGAAGTGAAGCATAAAGGCAGAATTAAACCAAATTCATGTCTTCACATAATAAGTTACAGTGATTCTAATGACCTTGCCTTAATCATAATCTGTCTTTATGATAAATTGTCTAAACAACCTCATTTTTTATTTGGGAGGTTTATCACCGATTGTCCCTGCTGGAAAGACCGTCATAGCCACCTACCACTACAATCCAAAGCGCTTTTGATGTCATGTTTGGTTTTCAACTAGATTTTTAGACCAGGAATATGGCAAGATAGGTAAACAAAGATCCCAGGAGAAGCTGCTAGAGATATGGTACAATTACGCTGATGACAACATTCAGGGGAAGCTGGCTGACACTAATTGGCCCAGTAATTTAGCCCTAGATAATAAGCGAGGCCTAAGCTGGCAGTTGGTGGCAGGAAGGCCTGATGATAGAGATGCTAGATGCAGCAAATAAAAATACAGAATTCCCACTTAAACTTGCCTTTCTGATAAAGAACAAATAATCTCTAGTATAAATATTTGGGTTGCAACATTTGGGACATATACTACAAAAATAAAATCGATTGTCTGGATTCAAGTTTAACTGGATGTATATAGTATGTATTATCTGGCCATCCTACTTATAGTTAGCAACCATAAACAAGCCACACATAGATTTGGTTTGAATGGAACGTCCCACTTCTAAAGAAAACAATGCAGGCTGTGGTTCTGTAGAAAATTCAAATACTCATGAGCGTTTCAAGACTGAGGCTAAATTTATTGAAGCAAGTCTCAAAATGATCTTGTGTTCTCATGCAAGACAGCGAGAACCTAAGTACTCAAACTGGGCTTTGCATTATGGAAGGAACAGCGGACCTCAGCACGATGTTACGCCACTGAGCTTCTGACTCCTTAATTCCCCTTGGCTATAAGTAGTATTGATTTTAAAGTCTAGCCCTGAAATAAAACTTAAGAGAATCAAAGTGTGTTCAGTGGCAAAGCTTAGACACTAGTAAAAGCAGGGAACCAGGCTGCTCATTGCATTTGAACATGGCTAAATCTTAACTATTTACCTCGATTTTATCTGTTGCCCCTTATTGGGCTCTGGTTTCTCAGTATACCCTAGATATCTACTGTTCCCTTGAATGTTTCTTATTTGTTATTGTCACATTTTGACTTGCTAAGTTTCATCGTGAATTTTAACCTGTCCTACTTGCATCAACCACCTGGTGTGACATAGAGGATGTAGCTAAGAAATCAAAGCCATTCTTTTATAAGTATAGAATTTGTACTTCCCCCCTAATTGCACTGTTTCTGTCGTCATTCTGTCACCCAAAAGCTCATTTACCACGTTACTGTCTCCCTTCATCTCATAAACAAGAGCTTTGAAAGATCCTGCATAATATATCTTTCTGAACTACGTTTAAGAACATTTAACAGCATTGAGATTTCATTTTTCGCATTATCTTATGCATCACTTATAAGACTTTTAAATAAAACTCCGACAAATAGTACTATTATGAACTGCAGACCACAGAGTGTTCTCCGCCTTGACACTGCTCTGTGCCTACTGTTGCTTTCATTTTGGCCATTGCCCTCCATTCCTTTCTGATTCAGTTTAAAATAGTTTTAATATGGAAATTTGTCAAATTCTTTGAAACTCTAAGTTTTTCTCTTTTTTCTCTTTTCACATAATTATTTCTTTTTTAAATAAAAACAAAATCTGTTATTTAAATTAATCTGAATAAAAAAAGATAAATTGATTTCCATGTAATATCCATGAAGGCAGGAATGTTTTGCCTATGTCATGGTAAGCTGAGAATATGTGCCTTTTGAATGAATAAGTATATGTGGCAAATGAATGTGGCATTAAAAAGTCTAAGTAGTTTTTGGATTATTAAATTAATCTCCAAAATATTTTCAATTGTGTATCTTCAGCTTACCCCTCTCACGTCACTTCTAGATTTCTATATAAAACTATTCAGATATCTTCTTTTGGATTATAACAGAAATTGCAAATTCAATATGTCTAATACTGAGTTCTTAGTATTCCTTTCATATTTTGTCTTCTTCAGTTGCTCAAGGCCAAAACATAAGAAACATATTTTCCTTTCCTCCAAATCTCATCTATAATCAAGTCCTTTTACTCGTTCCTTTCCCAAAGAATTTATCATTACTGCCTACATTGCTCCGTCTCTACTCTGACCCTAGCTTTGATTGTACTCCACGCCCAGGTCTCCCAGTTCATTCTGTATTCATCATCCACAGGAATCTTTTAAAAAATTCAATAAGCTTATGACAGCCCACTCCCTACTTCCCACAGACTTCAGTGACTTTCCATTGCACTTGAACTTCTTACCAAAACTACATGAACTGCCTCTGGTCTCTGCATTGTCAGCACATTCCATTTCACCTCTATTTGCACACACTGTTTCAGCCACATTGACCTCCTTCTGGTCTTTAAACATGTGGATCCTTTTACCACTTTCCAGTCTTCAAGCTTATTGTCCCTTAAGCATAGGATGCTCTTCTCTCATATCTGTGCATGAAGTGCTGATTCTTTACCTTTCAGATTGTAACACAAATGTACTTTTTAAAATATAGCCTCTGGTTAAAATACATCTCATCGCCCTGTTTATTTCCTTCATTGCCTATGTTACACCTTGTAATTATCATTTATCTACTTGGTTGGTGATTTTCTCTACTTCCAAAGAGAACATATGTTCTGCGTGGACAGGAACTCACATCTGTTTCATTTACCATAGTGTGCCCAGCCTGTAGAATCCTGCCTGAAACAAAATTAGAAATTAAAAAATACTTATTCAGAAAATGAGTCAATCCATTTCTAAAAATTAAACTACTACAATGAGCTCAGCCTTCAAATTGTTTATACATTTTCTTGAAAATACCCACTGTCACACAAAATATTGTAACATTAATAGATTCATAATCAATAGATTAACAATGATTTAATTGAAAATATATTACATAAAACTGTTTTTTTACAGTGACTGTTGTGAAAAAATATGTTTAAAATACAAAATAATTCTAGATAAATTCATTTTGATATTTGAGACATTAAATTTGCTATTGTGTCTTTTAAAGCTTGTTATGCTTTTCTAAAACTGCAACACTAAGTGATGTGTCTATTCCATTCTTGAAATGGAACAATTTAAATTTGCAGTAATATTTTAAATAACCTAATACCTACAGTATATTAGACAAGGTCAATTAAAATTTTGTATACTTTCCTCTGCTATTGCCTATGGAATTTTGTAAACACCAGAGTCTAGTCTTACATGTTCCTGTGTCATTTTGGTGAGGCTCAATGTATCATGTATAACTATTTTCTTTTTCCTTTTTGTTGAGATGGAGTCTTGCTCTGTCACTCAGGCTGGACTGCAGTGGCGCGATCTCAGCTCACTGCAGCCTCTGCCCCCTGGGTTTGAGCAATTCTCCTGTCTCAGCCTCGCCAGTAGCTGGGACTACAGGCACACGCCACCATGCCTGGCTAATTTTTGTATTTTTAGTAGAGACAGGGTTTCACCATATTGGTCAGGCTGGTGTCGAACTCCTGACCTCAGGTGATTCACCTGCCTCGGCCTCCCAAAGGGTTGGGATTACAGGTGTGAGCCACCTCGCCCGGTCATGTAAACTATTTCCAATACTTTTTCTTCAGTTTTAAAATAAAATAATTGATCTTTAATCTTACAAATGTTTCAGTATCTTAAACTCATTTCATAATTTTAACAAAATATGGAATAAGTGTCCCCAAAGAGCCACAATCTTAACATCCTTTAAAATACAGTATTCTTTGTGTAAACTGAAGGTAAAGATAGTTATTATTAAACTATTCACTCTGAAGAATTATGTTGTATTAGCCATATTTAAACATCTATAAGTATCTGATTTTTGCACAAAAAAAAATTTCTATGGAATGAGTTACACCAGTTAGATAATTTTAAAGATTTTTACATTAAACTTCTGAAGTAACAAGTGTGTATGTGATGACATAATACACATAAATATATTTTTCATCATATATTTGGTATACCACTAGCTTAAAAGACAAGTAGGAATTTTTGACATCTGTTTCATTTTAATAGTAGGCAAAATCATAAACATATTTATGATAATGAAAGAAAAAATAAATCACTTGTAACTAAAATTTGACCCTACCCAAACTTTCAAAATAATTTTTATAATTGCCGGTACTAACTCAACATCAAAATGAGACTTATAAATGCAAAACACAATATATTTTTTGCTAGGATAGTATAGATAATATTATTGGTGAAAACTGTATTATTTAAGTTACAAGCTAAGAGCTCATAATTTTGGGCAAAGAAAATAATTTATAGACATCATTCACCAGTCAATTAACTGCTTTTCAATCTTTTAAAAACCTCAGCAGAACACACCTGCATTGATAGCAGTCACTCATCAAGAGACGAATTCTTCATGGGGTGGAATAGAGAGACAAGGTGCCTTACTTAGAATTGTAGCCAGTTCTCCAGGACAAAGAGTTAAATGAGAAATCTAACCGAGTAATTCTAAACTCTCCACCCATTAACCCGCAAGTTCCTTCCTTCTATTGGGTATGACTGCATAAATAGGGAAAGTCACTATTACGTCAAAATTGAGGCTATGATATGCCTGAGAAATGGATTCAAATATAACAATTTATATAAATGATTGGACCTTCCTGAAAGTAAATTCAAGTTTTAGGCAGGTATAAAAATGCTTACTGTGTACGTACGGATGGGAGGCATTAAAAGCAAAAATTTTTTTGTTTTGTTTTGAGACGGAGTCTCGCTCTGTCGCCCAGGCTGGAGTGCAGTGGCCGGATCTCAGCTCACTGCAAGTTCCGCCTCCCAGGTTCACGCCATTCTCCTGCCTCAGCCTCCCGAGTAGCTGGGACTACAGGCGCCCGCCACTTCGCCCGGCTAGTTTTTTGTATTTTTTTAGTAGAGACGGGGTTTCACCGTGTTAGCCAGGATGGTCTCGATCTCCTGACCTCGTGATCCGCCCGTCTGGGCCTCCCAAAGTGCTGGGATTACAGGCTTGAGCCACCGAAAAGCAAAATTTAAGATAGGGCCATTGTAGGGTGAGGAAAATGGGAAAACAATACAAATCTCTTTGGAAAATCTCCATGGGAAAAAAAAGGAATCCTGTCTGATTTGCTGCTGCACATGGCAACTGTCTGAGATACAGAATAGAAAATATTTTCAGTTTCAGTATGGATACATACGTTGTCACTCTTTGAAAGAAAAAATACTTATGTTAAAAATAAAATATTAAAATACAAAAATAATGTATATTTCTTAAAAATGATGGGCCCAAGTAATTCTTTTGTAGAATATTCACAAAAAAATGAAGTGAAAGCCTGGTATACTATTGATGTGAGTCAATGCTGGTAACCTCGAACAATGGAATAAATCACAGTGCCATGAACCATGACCCCAAGAATTGGACTGGCAGGGACAAGGTGGCTACTGGCTTCCGTGGAGCCCTGAAAGGGTGGCATGCTGCAGGGGACTGTAGGGCAACATAAGGTTAAAAGCCTGCAGAAAAGTGACAGGGAATGTCCAGCAGTCATCCAGACTGATGTAAAAGAATGTATGAATTAATGACAAAGTGCATCCTGAAAGAAAATAAGGAGATCTGCCACAGAATATTAAATTAGAGGATTTGGGGTCTACCTGATCAGGTAACATCATTTTAATTCCCAAGCAGAGGCTTCATGGGGGAATGTTCAGTTCATCTTTGACTTTCTGAATAATACTGAATGAGGTGTTCAGTCTGTGGTTTATTCTAGATGATGAGAAAATTGGGTTCACATGCTTAAGTAGTTATATTTGTGAAATAGAATATAAAGAGCCTTATACTTAAAAAAAAACTTTTAGAAAATCTTATCTTTAATCTATAACTTTCTTTGGTAAATTCCTGCCTTATTATTTGGTCTCCAATCCAAGTGAAATTTTCAACTCATTATTTCTTAACTACTCTAACATGGTAAGTTACCATTCTCCAATTACAATTTCAAATTCCAAAAGGCTCTGAAGATCTATTTCTAAAAATATTATATTGGTAGGAAAAAGTGAAGTGATCTAGCTTGTTTGTTGGATAAAAGAGGAAAATTAAGAAAGAGAGAGGGAGAGAAGGCAGGAGAAGAAGAGGAGAAGGAATAGAAAAGAAAGGAAGGAAGAGAAAAAGTGAAAAAGAGAAAGGACAGAAAGAAGCAAGGAAGGGAGAGTGGATCTGGTTTAGACTGACACAAAGGTATTTGCAATTTTTTACTTGCATAGCTTAGTGTAGATATTTATTTCACTATTTTAATGTTTTGGCTAAAAGTGATGCTTACACTCTTGTATGGAAGTGTTATATAACATAAAGCAGATATACATTTCCAAAATCTAAATAAATAAATAAATTGCATTTTGAAACATATCTGGCCTCAAGGGTGATGAGCAAGGGTCTTTAAACTTGTAGTGGAAGTAGATTACAGAAAATCAGAATTAAGTAAATAAGGAACTGGGTAGTAGTACTTAACAAGTGAATTAATAACTGGCATACTCTTGCCTGCTTTCCTCTCTCTTTTCTACCTAAATATTTATTTAGTAATATATCAGTGCTAGCTACTCTAGTTACAACTATAGTCAAGATAATCATATTTTATATCTTAGTAGGTCTTCCAATCTACTACTAAGACAAATTCAGCAGAGAGTAAGTATTATGTTGGAAGATACACAGAATATTATGGGGACATATAAGAGAGATATGAGGATGCATAAATATGAGACATACATGGGAGTTTGGGAAGTTCAAATCCTTTGTATAATAGAGTGAGTAAAATTTGTAGTTCCTAGGAATGATCAGAGGGAAGAAAAGGAGAAATGGGTCAATAACAACACTAGTTAGTGTGTATATACCACCTACTTAGGAAGCAGGCACTATTCACAGAAACCCTATGAGATAATGCTGTTAATATCCCTATTTTATAGATACTTTATGGCATAAAAAATAAGCAAGATAGAATCTATATAGTAGTACACATGCAAATCTGTCCTGGCATAGCTCTTTCATACTGTGTTATTTGCAAATAAAAAGGGCTCTCTCCCACATTAAATTTGATCCAACTAAACTGGATTACAGGCTGAATGTCTGAAATGCCAAAGAAAGATTGTCACCATGATTTATTTCATTTGATATTATCTTATCTGTTTACATAATCATATAATCAATTGCCAGCGACCCAGAACCATCTGTCTTCAATTGTAATCCTGTACAGAATGATTAAAGCTGATTTAATGATATGAAAGTTATAGAAAGTCTATCACAAATGTGAAAGTAAAATAAATTTATTTGCTTGTTTCCAGGTATGGTGATTAGTGAAACACATCGTTTATTATATTTCTTAGAAATTAATTTTGAGTGCATAACAATACATTTATTTACTTCTTAATTTTTGATAAATATAAGTAGAATAAATACCTGAAATTCCTTTTTTCTTTATAGGCTATTTATTTAAATGCCAGTTTTATAGAGAATAAACGTGCTTAAAATTCTTTTGGGATTTTTAGAAAAATATAAGAGGACTTTGTAAGAAACATTAACAAATATTTTTGTTAAACATTCCAAGCACAAATTTAAAATCAAGTAGTTCAAATAACATTTAAATAGATAATAGTATTTATAATTGCTTTCCTTTAAAGGGAGCACATTTAGACTTACATTTGAAATATAATACCTCTGAGTGTCATAATAGTGTTGTGTTTTGAGTATCATAATAGTGTTGTGTTTTGGTTTTATTCTATATAAAACTCATAAGAATGATATATAATAGATGACTGTACTGAGAATCAAATTAAATACACAGTATATTCAAGCTCAGCATGTGATAGTTCTATAATAGACCTAAGACACAGATTAGTTTACTGGATTCAATGAAACACAAAATAAAAGTATTTTAAAAAGTTATTTGCATGTGCTTCCATGAAAACTATTTTGTAATTAATTATTCAGTTGCTAACAATTCTACCAACTTTCAAAGTTATTTTAGGTTTCCATAGGAGAGAATGTTTATATGTGAAAAATGAAATAGAATCCTTGTTTGGAATAAAAGGCTTTTCTTTTTAAGTATTTATTATGAAAAACTTGGCTGCTTTCTCCTTAAATCTCATTGTATTATATCATAGTTAGGTGTGGTTCTGAGAAATCATTTACTCTAGCCAAGTTTTTTAAAAGTTTTACAATAATATCCCAAGTGGACCATTATCCTTGAGATGAGAGAAATGCCATATGGTTAGAATGTATGTTGTCAGTATTCATTTAGAGATGCAAGGGAATGCTGACAAAATTTAACCTGGCATATAAAAAAAAATAAGAAATGTGTTTCAGAAAATGTATTTCTCATGATCTAGAATGCTGACAAAATTTAACCTGACATTTAAAAGAATAAGAAATGTGTTTCTGTAAGTGTATTTCTCATGATCTAGAGCAAAATTACAAGGATGAACATTCTATGAAGTTAATAATTAAACTTCAGTTTTCCTAGCAGTGTGTCAACATTTAAGACAAATGTAGAGGACATTTCTAAGAATTGTACTTTTTCTCTACTTTAATTTTTTTAATGTTTAAGTAAAATTACTAGAAATGCATGAAAAAAATTGAGGCATAGTGAGTCTATTCCATTTTGAACTGAATTCTATCTGTAGATAGAGTTGATTGGTGCTTCTCTGGTGCTACACCTCGATACCTTAGATATTTCTTTCCTTTTCTTTTTTTTCTCCACATGAATAAGTTCAAATTGCTAAATAGAAATTCAGTATTCTACTTTCAAATCTTCATTTTAAACTGCATACTCTTTGAGCAGTGAAAATATATATTTTTATTTCTACCATTATACCTAGTATAAAGAAAATATTTAAAAAATGTTTGTAGAGTTGACCTAAATTTAAATATTGGTTTAATAATAAACAGTAGTGACGATAGCAAAATAAAATTTTCCTTTCATTTCTTGCAGTTGTGTTCTTTTTCCATGCAGAGATTTACATCTATAGTCCAGAATGATTGAGTGTCTCTAGGCAGGTTTATTGGAGTCTTGAAAAGACCAAAAAAAAGATCCAGAGTAGAACCAAGTAAATAGTGTGGTCTGAAATGGGTGTAATGATGAGGAACAGAAAAACAATGGCAGTCCTAGAGCCTTGAGAATAGATTCAGTCACCTATGTATGGTCCAGAGTATGTGAGAACAGAAGACAGATAAGAAATCCTGGAAAATCGAGGCAGGACTAACTTGTAGTTTCCACTCCAATGAACAGAGCAGCATGTGGAGACTCACATTGTGAATTTTTTCTCCAACAACTACCGCAGGAACATACCAGGAAAACCGAGAGATTCCACAACGTTTTGAAGGAGCTTGATTGCTATTGCAGGCTCCCTGAGATGCTGAAAAAGTGTAAGTCTGCTTGCTTTCTCAATGGAGAGGCTCATGGTCTGGGACAAGTTCTCAGCCCTGGTCACTGGATGACTTGGTGCTGTTGTTGGGGCACGGTGGGAGTAGGAACGGCCTTTAGGACTGTGGGTTGTGTGGGAGTGGGGTTACATCTGTGACTGCTAGCTTTCCCCCACTTCCCTGGTGACCCATATGACTCAGCAGAGGCAGCCATAATCTTCCTGAGAATATAACTCCATTGAATTTGGGAACCACATCCCATTCCCCACAGCAGCAGCAGCAGCAAGCCCCACCCAAGAAGAGGCTGAGCTCAGACACTCCTATCCCTGCCTTCACCTGGGGTCTTTCTCAATTTACCCCGGTAGCTGAAGACAAATGTCATAATCTCTTGGGTGACCTATGGCCCTGCCCATCACTTGACAAACCTGAATACTTAACTAGGTGTCCCTAGGACAAGTTTGCATCCTCCATATAGGACCACAGCTGATGAGTTCTTGAAAGTGCCACTTCCTGGCTAGAGGCCAACCAACACAAACCCAGCGCACTAAACAAGAATACAACCAAGGACTCTCAAAGAGTCCACTTCATTCCCCTGCTGACTCCACTGGAGCAGGTGCTGGTATCCACGGATGCCAAGATCTGAAGATGAATCGTATCAAAAGACTCATTGCAGACATTCCCCAGCATCAGCCTGGAGTCTGCTACTTGGCTGGGTGGCTAGACCCAGAAGAGCAAAAACAGTAACTACAGTTTGTCTCTCGGGAATCCCCATTCCTAGGGGAAGGAGGAGAGCACCACATCAAGGGAGCACCCCATGGGACAAAATAATGTGAACAGCAGCCCTTGTATCCCAGATCTTCTCTCTGACATGGTCTACTCAAACGAGAAGGAACCAGGAAAACAATTCTGGTAATATGACAAAACAAGGTTCTTTAGCAGCCCCAAAAGATCATACCAGCTCACCAGAAATGGATCCAAACCAAGGCAAAATCTCTGAACAGTCAGAAAAAGAATTTAGAAGGTTGATTATTAAGCTAATCAAAGAGGCACCAGAGAAGGGTGACGTCCAACTTAAATAAATCAAAAACATGATAGAGTATATGAAAGGAAAATTCTTCAGTGAACTAGATAGCATAAATAAAAACAATCACAACTTCTGGAAATCAAGGACACACTTAGATTTCAGTGCAAAATGCACTGAAAAATCCCAGCAATAGAATTGAACAAGCAGAAGAAAGAACCTCAGAACTGAAAGACAAGGCTTTCAAATTAACTCAATCTATCAAAGACAAAGAAAAGATAATTAAAAAAAAAAAAAAAAAACCTCCAGGAAATTGGGACTACGTTTAACGTTCAAATCTAAGAATAATTGGTGTTCCCAAAAAGAAGAGAAATCCAAAAGTTTGGAAATCATATTTGAGGGAATACTCAAGGATAACTTCCCTGACCTTGCTAGTGATCTAGATGTCCGAATGCAAGAAACACAAAGAATATCTGCGAAATTAGTCCCAAAAAGACCATTGCCTAGCCACATAGTCATCAGGTTATCTAAAGTCAAGACAAAGGAAAGGACCTTAACAGCTGTGAGACAATTGCATTAGGTAACCTGTAAAGAAAAACCTATCAGATTAACAACAGATTTCTCAGCAGACTCTGCAAGCTAGAAGGGATTGGGGTCCTATCTTTAGCCTCTTTAAACAAAACAATTATCAGCCAAGAAATTTTTTATCCAGCAAAACTAAGCTTCATAAATGAAGGAAAGATACAGTCTTTTTCAGACAAACAATTGCTGAGAGAATTCGTCACTACCAAGCCAGCACTATAAGTACTGCTAAAAGAAGCTCTATATCTTGAAGCAAATTTTTGAAATATACCAAAATAGAACCTCCTTAAAGCATAGATATCAAAGGACCTGTAGAACAATAACATGATGGAAAAAAAAAAAAAGAAGAAGAAAAAGAAAAACCAAGGTAGTCAGGCAACAAATACCACCGTGTATAGAATAGTACCTCACATCTCAATACTAACATTGAATGTATATGGCCTAAATTCTCCACTTAAAAGATACAGAATGGCAGAATGGATAAGAATTCACAAGACAAGATTCTGTTGTCTTCAGGAGACTCATGTAACACATAAAGACTTGAATAAATTTAAGGTAAAGGAGTAGAAAAAGATATTCCATGCAAATGAACAACCAAAAGCAGGCAGAAGTAAGCTATTCTTATAACAGACAAAACAAACTTTAAAGTAAAAGCAGTTAACAAAGACAAAAAGAGATTATATAATGATAAAAGGACCAGTCCAACAGGAAAATAGCACAATCCTAAATATATATGCACCTAACACTGGAGCTCCCACATTTATAAAACAATTACTGCCAGACCTAAGAAATGAAATAGAAGACAGTGCAATAATAGTGGGGGACTTCAATACTCTACTGACAGCACTAGACACGACATCAAGACAGAAAGTCAACAAAGAAACAATGGACTTAAACTATACCCTAGAACAAATGGACTTAACAGATATTTACAGAATATTCTCCCCAACAAATGCAGAATATACATACTATTCATCAGCACATGGAACATTCTTGAAGATGGACCATATGATAGGTCTATCATATAATAGGTTCTGTGTCTTTTCCTTATTTCATTTATTTTGTTTTTGAGACAGAGTCTTACCATGTTATCCAGGCTGGAGTACAGTTGTGCAATCTCAAATCACTGCAACCGTCGTCTCCTGGGTTCCAGAGATTCTCCTGCCTCAGTCTCTCAAGTAGCTGGGATACAAGCATGTGCCACCATGCCCACCTAATTTTTTTTTTTTTTTTTGGTATTTTTTAATAGCGGTGGGGTTTCACCATTTTGGCAGGTTGGTCTCAAACTCCTGACCTCAAATGATCCATCTGCCTCGGGCTCCCGAAGTGCTGGGATTAGAAGCATACGCCACTGCGCCCAGCCTCTTCTCCCTATTTTGGACCCCACATGATTAAGGTGGTCCTAAAACCCAGTTTGCCTACAAAAAAACATTTTCAGTTTACTCTCAATGTCCAGAAGTATTTATTATCTGTCACTTCCATTCTCAAAATTGTTCAAGTTTACATAAAAATAATTTGGTAACACAACAATAAATACCCATTTCACTGTTATGTATTTATGCTTACTAATTTTAAATATGCACATCTGTAAAATAAGAGAAGAAATAACAATTTATTTCTTGGAATGAAACAAACTACAAATAGCAAATGAGAAAAAAAAAGTTCAGAGAAGAAATGAGTATTAAATGAACCGAGCGAAGCAAAGTAATTATGAATATTATTATTCTTTGATTTAGAGTACCTTCCTTTTGTAAAATAATTCAGAAGTGTAGAAGTGCTATGAGGAAAGCCTCTAATGGTGACAAATCTCAAATCTTGATAATTTATCTGTTTTCAATGGCTAAATAGATATCTATAATAATATGCAAACACTTAATTTTTAACTAAAATTAGCTGTATTTAAGTTACAGATTATAATACACTAGTAGCACGGAAAAATGGTCTTGCATAAAGAAAATAAAATTCAGACTCAGAAAGTGATTTTATATTATATTTAAGCTGGTAAACATCCATTTAACACTTCTGAATCTTACCTTCTTTTCCCCATTATATAAGTTTTGACATAAAAACTTTGGAATAAAGAATCCAATTTCTATAAACTTAACATTGAAAAAAGCAAATGATCAAATTATGTAATAATACTTTTTATGAAAGGTGTAGAGGATACGGTATATGATAGTTACTTTTACTCTAGTTTCCATGTTGCTAAGAAAATATTTTGATACTTGTAAAAATGAACAACTCTATAGATCAGAGCATCATACAAAGCCAGAACTAGCTGATTCGTCAGGAAAATCTATTAACCACATGACAGATATTTGTTTTTAAATAAACTATTTTCTATGGATCTAAGCCATAACATGAAGCAGAATTGTGGCTCAGAAGGTAACTCTCTTTTAGTATAGCCCAGTATCCTGGATTCAGTAGAAATATTTTACCTTCTTAGTGGTTTTCTGAATGTTTTTCAGTCAAATTTTCTTCTAACTTAAGAAAGCCACAAATGTATGAACTGTACTTTATAAAAAATGTAATTTTGTCTTAACGTAGACTTGAATATCTTCATCATTTGTTTATTACTCTTTGCTCACTGAAGTTTCTCAGTATAAGACTTTTGTCGTAAATCTAACTTGTGATTTTACATTAAATCTAATTAATGGTTATCATATTAAGCATGAATTTCATTCACTCTATGAATGAAAAAGAACTTCACTATTTTTCAAAACAAGAAATCTCACAAAAGCTAACAAACTATGTAATAGTTTATGAAAATTAATTTAATTTTATTACACAGCATGCCTATTGTCTTCTAGTGACTGTACAGGACTCATACAAAGATAAACAGACATGGCCCTGTCCTCAAGTTGCTTACAGTAGAATATCCTGATATCATTCTGCCCTTACCTTTAATAGTAAGCATTCTAACAAGAAAATTTCACTATGATAGTAAAATTATTTCTCAAGAGAGTAGCTGTTATTTATTCCTTGACATTTTATTATATACTATCACTGTACCAGTTGCATATGTCCACTGTCTTAGCAAACAATCATAGCAATGTTGTCAGTTCTATTAGCAAGGAAAGAACTGAGTCTACAAGAAGTTGAAAATCTGGCCTAAGATCCTACAACTACTTGTGGCAGATTCAAGATAAACAACTACTTGTGGCAGATACAAGATAAGGTTAAAGATATGTATAGCTTGAAGTAATAAAGTCTTTTCACAGTGGTATACATCCCTCTTTCCAAGAAATAAAATTGAAAACTGATTATTGAATTTGAAAATTTTGACTTATTTGATAAACATAGAATCAACCCCAGATCAAGCCTTGTCCACTATAATTAGCTTGATTTCTAATGTAGTTTGTTTCTACATGAAATACAAATCATGATCCTCTAGAAGTGTATGTGTGTTGAGCAAACTATCACAAGGATGGAAAACCAAACACCACATGTTCTCACTCATAGGTGGGAATTGAACAATGATAACATTTGGACACAGAGCAGGGAACATCACACACTGGGGCCTGTCATGGGGAGGGGGGAAGACGGAGGGATAGCACTAGGAGAAATATCTAATGTAAATGACAAGTTAATGGGTGCAGCAAATCAACACCGGGGGCATGTATACATATATAACAAACCTGCACGTTGTGCACATGTACCCTAGAACTTAAAGTATAATTTTAAAAAAGGCAAAACATTTTAAAGAAAAAAAAAGAAGTGTATATGTGTGCAGTATTTGTGGTACACATGGACACATGAAACAATGTGACTTTTTCTTCCATGATACCTTACGGATTTATGAGGCAATCAGTCATCCTGTAGACAAAGCTATGCCTTTTCTTCTGCATAACTGCTAGAATGGCCATGACAACTACAATACAAATAGAGGTTAATATTTGTGCCAATATTTAATCCACTTTTACTCTCTTCAGGGTGTGATATTAATTACATGAGATTAGGAAGGGGAGCATGAAGTTCATAAAAAGTCATTAATATGCCAGTAATACATTTCACCATGCTTGCAATGAAATAGGCAATTCTTAAAACATGTACCCCTTTAGGTGGAGTCTTGATGAAAATGCATCCCTGAGGGACTATTAGGCAGAACGTGATCCCAAAAGTCTCTTCTCTTAATTAATTCACTCTTTATGGTTTCAATCTGACATCATAAAATATTCATCCAAAGAAAAAGAAACATGACTTTGCTGTGCTAGGATAAGACTGAGATCAGTGTAGATAGAATGCATGAGTCAGAATGAATATTGAGTAAGATTAACTTTGTTTTCCTGGCACTTTATAGCCAAATGGGATACTCTCTCCACACGAGCTTTTGGCCTATCTCCTCAAACGATAGTTGTAAGAATTAAGAGAAAAATTCAGAGTCCTCATATATACTTCTCAACATTTTGCAAATATGCAACCCTGTAACTGAATACACTAAATATCCTTACCACAAGTTTTCTGTCATTGTTAGAACATATGCAAACACATACACATTTCACATGTACACAAAAAAGAAAAATAATAGCTCATTAATAGCTCTTTCCAGAGTTCTTTAATCACCAAATAAGGTTGAATAGTATTAAGAATTTGAATTTAATTATTTTAATTCAATGCAGCAATTTATTAAAGACTGGTAAAATTTTAAATAACTATAACTAAACATTAAATTTACACACCCTAGAGAATTGTGGATTAATCTCCGTTAAAAGAACTAAGATGAATTTTGAAAGTGGACATCAGAGAAAATCTGTCAATGGGACTTGATGCTTTGCAAAGGAAGATTGTCAACTATAAAATTTTTTATGTAATGTAAGAATAACATATTCCAAATTACATACATATACACATATTTGGCAGCCATTTAAAGAATGTATTCATATTTCTATTCTAGGAATTAGACTACATGACTATAAATATAAAATTGGCATCTATGTCAATTATTTCTAAACAGCAGTCTAGAAGAAAATATCACAGCTGTTGCTGCATGATATTTTTGGGTACATGTTACCGTGAATGTGTGTGTGCCTGTGAGTGTGCATGAGTGTGAGAAGAGAATTTCAATATTCTCTATAGATTACCTAGAAATCATGCAAATGCTCAAGACCAGGAGTTGAAACCAGGTTCCAGATTCCAGCCTTGTGGTTTTATGTATTCTGGCAGCCACTTTATCTCTCTGAAACTCTATTCTCCAATTTCTAAAATATAGGAGAAGGAATAAATTGTTCCCAAGATTCTGTTTTGCCTTTGAAAATCCCAACTATGTAAATTTTATACTCTAACTCTTTTTTTTTTTTTCTAGTTATTTTCAAAGGCAGTACTGAATAGAATAGAAAAATGCAACAAGGATTTCCAGTGGGGGTTAAAAGACAAAAAGAGCAAAGATAAATAAATCAAACTAAGAATTATCTAAATCTTACAGGATGATTAAAAGTAGTTTAAAACACATGTTCCAATAATGTTACATTATCACTCACTCATTTGGTGGTATAATATTCTTCTATTTAACATATTCTACACAGTTTTCCACATGGCTGATTGATACTGCTCTGCTAACTGGATCTATGAAATGGAGTGGAAGGAGTGTTGAACTGTGAATCAAGAAAGACTGAATTGTAGGATCAGCTCAGCTTATCTAAATATTAATATTTGATAAGAGTTACACACTGTTGCTCCCAATTTTTGCATCTGCATAATAAATTAATTGGAGAAGTTAATCTCTTAACTCTCTATAAGTTAACTTCTGCAATTAAACTCCTAGGAAGAACATGATATTTGGATTTGCAAATACTGTACACCTATGATATATGTATATTCACTCATATATGACATAAATATCACACAAGTTAAGTACTCTACTCAGTACTTAATGATTTAATATTTTTTAAAAAGTGCTTACCTTTTTTTCTAATTATAAACCCCTTTCACATTTGAGGAAGACTTTAAATTCTGTAATATTTAGAAGAAGTAATTAAAACAACTTAGAAATACCCTTGGGTGTAGTTTTCATTTAAAAACGATCTTTTTAATAAACAAAGAATCCACTTTAGAATTATTTATTGCAAGAATTAATGATCATACTATTACAAAGATTCCCAATTGTACCTAGACTATTGTCAAAAATCCAAGGAGTTATTGGACACCACACATCTGTTCATTGCTAAAAAAGCTTATTCATTTAATTTATAGTTTAATTATAAAATCTATTCTAAAAACCTTGGTAAAAGCACTATGCTATTATTTTATTTAATATTTTAAACAAATTATTAAAATATAAAGAAATTATTCTGAAGTTCTTGTTTTTTTCTAAAAGAAAGTAAACATGATGTGCATGATGTTTTCAAAGTTTAATAGTATGCATTATGGAAACATATTCCAATGTGTGGATCATTCACCCAAAAGTATTTTTAATAAGCTTTTCATTTTACAACCATTCTAGATTTGCTGTATTAATATGAAGATACTTCAGAGATTCTCCACACACCCCACACTCAATTTCCCCTATTATTAATATCTTATATTGGTTTGGTACATTTGGCACAATTAATGAACTAATATTGAATCATTATTAACTAAGCCTCTACTTTAGATTTCCTCAGTTTTTTTTTTTTTTCCTACAGTTTCTTTTGGGGTTCCAAAATCCTATCCAGTATGCTTCATTCGGTTTACAAGTCATGTCTTTTTAGGCTGTGATATATTCTTGGACTCTCCTTGTTTTCAGTGACCTTAAGAGTTTGGAGGATTACTGGTCAGATACTTTGTGGAGTGTCCTATAACTTGGATCTATCTGACGGTTTCTCTGGATTACACAGAAATAATTTGTTTCGGAGGGAAAGGTCACAGAGGCAAAGTACCATTCTCATGACATCATAACAAAGATACATACTACGAGGATGACTTACCACTTACCAGTTTTGAAACTTGATGACATAGCTTGATGTAGTGTTCGTGCAGTTTCTCCACTTAAAGTTACTCTTTTATTTTCTCATTTTCTATACTGTATCGTAGGTAGAAAGCCACCATATGTAGTCCATATTTAAGGAGAGGGGAATTATTTCCCCCTCATAAAGAGTAGAGCAGCTAGATAAGCTATTTGGATTTCTTTTGCATGACAGATTTGTCTGTTCTCCTCTATTTAATTAATTAATTAACTTGTATTAGTATGTATTTGTGCATACTTATTTTATACTTTGGATTATAATCCAATACTACCTTATTTATCTTCCTTTCATTTTCTTTCTTTGGCCATCAGGAGTTCTTTTGGTTGGCTATCATATCTCTTTAATATACCCTATCATTATGTGTTTTTTAATATTATTTTTGTGAGCACTTTCTTAGTTCCTGGGACTATAAGATGTCCCAGACTTATCTCATATATTTCCTGTACCATTTCTAGATTCAGTCATTTCTCAGAAAAGCCCTGGTTCCTTTTATTGAAGAATGACATTAGAAACCAAGACCTAGGACTTTGAGGAATTGCCACAACCACAATCGTTGAGCTAACTTACATTCCCACCAACTGTGTGTAAGTGTTCTCTTTTCTCTGCAACCTTGCCAGCATCTGTTATTTTTTGACTTTGAATAATTGCTATTCTGACTGATGTGAGATGGTATCTCATTGTGGTTTTGACTTGCATTTCTCTACCAATCAGTGATATTGAGCATTTTCTCATATGATTGTTGGCTCCAAGTATGTCTTCTTTTAAGAAGTGTCTGTTCATGTCCTTTTCCCATTTTTAATGAGGTTGTTTGTTTTTTTTCTTGTAGATTTAAGCTCCTTATGGATGCTGGACAATAGACCTTTGTCAGATGCAAAGTTTGCAAAAATTTTCTTTCATTCTCTAGGTTGTTTACTCTGTTGATTGTTTCTTTTGCTGTGCAGAAGCTCTTTAGTTTGATTAGATCCCATTTGTCCATTTTTTCTTCTATTGCAATTGCTTTTGGCATCTTTGTCATGAAATCTTTGCCTGTTCCTATGTCCAAAATGGTATTGCCTACGTTGTCTTCTATGTTTTCTATAGTTTTACATTTTATATTTAAGTCTTTAATCCACCTTGAGTTGATTTTTCTCTATAGTATAAGGAAGGGGTCCAGTTTCAATCTTCCACATGGCTAGCCAGTTATCCCAAAAGAGAACTATCATTCAACCCAGAAATCCCATTTCTGGGTATATACCCAAAGAAATATAAATCATTCTGTCACGAAGACACATGCACACATATGTTCACTGCAGCACTATTCACAGTAGCAAAGACACAGAATTGACAGAAATGCCCAGCAATGCTAGACTGGAAAAAGAAAATGTGATACATATAAATCATGGAATCCTATGTGACCATAAAAGAGAACTAGATCACGTCCTTTGCAGGAATATGGATGGAACTGGACGCTATTATCCTTAGCAAACTAATACAGGACCAGAAAACAAAATACTGCATGTTTTCAATTTTTTTTGAGACGGAGTCTCGCTCTGTTGCCCAGGCTGGAGTGCCCTGGCCAGATCTCAGCTCACTGCAAGCTCCGCCTCCCGGGTCACGCCATTCTCCTGCCTCAGCCTCCCGAGTAGCTGGGACTACAGGCGCCCGCCACATCGCCTGGCTAGTTTTTTGTATTTTTTTTTTTTTTTTTTTTTTTTAGTAGAGACGGGGTTTCACCGTGTTAGCCAGGATGGTCTTGATCTCCTGACCTCGTGATCCGCCCGTCTTGGCCTCCCAAAGTGCTGGGATTACAGGCGCGAGCCACCGCGCCCGGCCCATGTTTTCAATTATTAAGTGGGGGCTAAATAATGAGAACACATGGGCACATGGAGAACAACAGGCACGGGAGCCTTTCAGAGGGTGGAGGGTAGAAGGAGGGAGACAATGAGGAAAAATAAGTAATGGGGACTATGCTTAATACCTGGGTAACAGAAATAATTTGTACTACAAACCTCATGACGTGAGTTTACCTATATAGCAAACTTGCATGTGTACTCCTGAATTTAAAATAAAAGTTAAAAAAAAAGAAAACAAGATCTAGGTGCTAGATGTCAATAAAAAATAAATATGCAGTTTTAAACACTTTTTTCAAATATTTGAATCACAGTATTAAAAATAAAGTTTTAGTTTCTGTTAATGAGCTACATTTATATAAGTAATATTTCTATAATTGTTGAACAACTTTGGAAAACTATAATTTTCACCTGCTTGCAACTTGCATAAAGCAAATTCCGTAGCAGAGTGAAGAATATCAAAGACCTCTTCACTTTTTTTAGAAGGAGACTCTTCAGTTACTCAAGGGCACAAAGTCGACTTGTACAGTCAGTCCCCTAGGAGTAATTATTGTAGATTGTGTTCCATATTCCAGAAGACAGGTGTTTTCACATTACAGATCTTGGGAAAGTGTCCATGACCTCTGTGGGCCTTCTATCCTATTGCCCTGAATTAGAGAAAGGAACGCACCAACAATTCTGCATAATCAATTTGAATTATTAAACCTATTTAGAATTTATGCTTAATTCTCTTATATAGTTATTTTATAAATTTACTCAGTAAGCCAGTATATATAGCATAATCCACTTATTTAATGTATATCAGGGCCAAATTTTAATGAATATTCTCATAATATGATGGAATTCAGAAACATGAATGTTTGGTGAAGTGTTTCATCAGAAAAGACATAATAAAGAGCTTTTTCTATACACGTTTGAATTCACTTAGTTAAGACATATATGTAATATATATATAAACATATAGAGAGAGAGTAGACACACATACACATGTCTTTTTCCAATATTGACAAAATAGTACAACTCCACTTGGTGGTTGTTTTCCTGTGTTCTTTTGTGTGTGTTTGTTTGTTTGTTTGTTTGTTTTTTAGAGATAGGGTCTCTGTCACTCAGGCTGGAGTGCAGTGTGCAATCATGGTTCACTGAAGCCTTGAACTCCTAGGCTCACGTGTTCTTCCCACCCTAGCCTCCCCAGTAGCTGGGACTACAGGTGTGAGCCACTGCAATGGGCTAATTTGATTTTTGTTTGACTGTTGACCCATTTATGACAGCACTTAGCATTTAGGCTTCTACCCTTTCCTTCCCCATCACCATATATCTGGTACTTTTTTTTATTAAAGGAAAACCAGTGTTGCTCCTGAGCTGTTGGCCCTGGTGGTAAATTTGATCCTGTGTTCCTAACGCTGCATGAATCCCTTCTCTAGCTCCAGCCTCTAGCTACTGTAAAGGCCCAATATATTCTCTACTCCCTGTTCTTGCCATTCCACATTGGTTTGCACTTAACCTGCTCTCCCTAGAAGGCCCTTGTGTGAGTAATAAACCTTTAAAATTCTCTTGTCACGTGTCCCATCATCAGTCTCCGCATTGGATCTGTTAACTGGGAGGTGGTCCATTCCATCTCTGTGGAGAGATCACAAAGCACTTGTTCATAAAATCTTATTTGTAATTATACTAATCCATGTTACATTTTAACACAGTGACCTTGTCTCAAGAACTTGAAACATAGAAGCTGGGACTATAGGCCTGAGCCATCACACCCAGCTAATTTTTGATGATATGCTTAGAGGAAGACAGTATGTTTATAAAACAAAAGCTTACTGAGAAAAATAACAGTGAGAATTGGTAGGAGACATAAATAGGAAAGATGAGAAAGATGAGAGTTTAACAGGCTAACATATCAACCTCAATCTGATGGGAATGTTTTAAGATGGAGTATATGTAACGTTATGAAGGACTCCTCCTAGCTCAGAGGTCAAGTGTTGATCTTAAAGAAACAAAATCCAGGACACGGTGGTGGCAAACAGTTGCAGTCTTGGTGGCAGATAGGAGCACCTCTGTAAACCAGTTAGAGATTTGGAATGTCAGGGGCATTACTCATTAATGGAACGGAGTCTATAGGACCTTCTGACATTAAGCTTCAACAGTTAATAAGTATGACAATGAGAATTAAGTTTGTGATAGACTGGTGAGACCACCTGTGGATGGGCAAAGCTGTGGAAATATTTGGGAAGTCGTAACAGAAACAAAATTTGCTTTTCTTTTCCTTCTTTTTTATTTATTTTATTTTATTTTATTTTAACAAGGTCTGGCTCTCTCACCTAGGCTGAAGTGCGGTAGTCAGTCTTGGCTCACTGTAACCTCCGCCTCACAGGCTCAAGTCATCCTTTCACCTCAGCCTCCCAAGACTGGGACTACATGCAGTCACCACTATGCCGGCTAATGTAATTTTTGTAGTTTTTTTATAGATAGGGATTTGCCATGCTGCCCAGGCTGGTCTCAAACTCCTGGGCTCAAGTGATCTACCCACTTTGGCCTCCCAAAGTATTGGGATTGCAGGCGTGAGCCACTGCAACTGGCCTCTGATCCTAGATTGTTATTCTTTACTAGACAAGAGAGTTACCACTAACTAGTTAATTTTCAAGTTCTTAAAACCAAAAAGAAGTAGTATGCTAAATTTTAAGCAATATGGTGAGTTTGTCAGGACTTTGATGAATAAGATAGTTAATGTGATTAAAGTATTCACACAACAATTTATACCTTTATGGTTCATGTAAAACTCTAACATCCAACTCTCAAGTCAGAAACAGAAAATAGAAACAGCAGAAGCCTTACATAAATTTTGATTAAATTCCACAAAAAATAAAGCAGGATGAAATAAATTCAAGGCAGTGTAAAAGATATTCTTCACACCCTGGACTGCAAAGCCAGGACAAATTGAAAATCAATGCTATAAAATGATGAGTAGATAAAGTATGACAAGAAGTACAAGAGTATTTCTTTCAGCTCCTCATCTGTAAAAACACATGGTGGAACTAAGAATTCATGTGAGCCTTAAAATGCCAAAAGTGCATATATGTCCATATATACAACTTGTTTTGTTACATAAGCATGGTTATTGTAATGGTTATTTAATTTATACTAGTAATCATAAACTGAATATTTTAATATAATATGACTAGATCATGTTGATGCTTTTTTTCCCCAGTTCACTACTATGATTGTTCAATTATTTAGCCAAAGCACAAATGCTGAATAGTGACAACTTCCTAAAATGCAGGTTTCAGGCCTGAGAAGGGTAATCCATTTGAGTCTCTTAACTAATGGGTTTAAAACAGATATTTTTTTTGTCGACTTTTCTTTTATATACCAATAATCAAAATCCAGAGTTTATTTTATGATTTTTCTTTTTATCTCATATTCTGCTTTAATTTATTCTTTAGACTCTCTTATGTCATGTATGTGTAAAATCTCACAATTAGTTTTTTGTCATTTATAAACTCCAGCTATTATCTGTGGTTATGGTACCTGATTTCCTTTCTTGATGATCAAAATCTCAGGGTTTACTGTACTTGCACACTTCATAATATTTACTCCAACATTTCATTTTTACTTATAATTTAATGTTTCCAAGGAATGGAGGAAGAAAAACTTGAGTAAAAGAACTTTTATATTGGAATCACTGCAAATATGCATTTGGCCTGTGTCTACTGTGACCAATACCATGCAGAAGAAAAATGGGATTAATTAAATCTACTGTTATCTCCCTCATGTTCAATTAAATCATTCTTTTCCAGCTCTTGATGTTTATGCCTTTGAACAACATCAAAGGGCTTACAGACCAACTCTTAGTATCCTAAAGACTTGGTACTTAACCAACCTGTGGGGTGTCTTACATCATATCCTAATTTCCCCATGGCTGGTTTCCAAAATAATCTAAAATATTTAAAAGCACATCTGAGTACTGATTACAAATGTTATTCTTTATAGATATGAATGCATTATCTCTTTCTCATAGGTTTACAAGTTAAAAGATATAAACAAGTAGCAAAGACTGGGAAATGAGACACAACCAGATGTGCATATTTGGGGTGCATGTTTGGGGTGGGAGTAGGTATGGTACAAAGAGCAGATTATACTGCATTAGTATCCTCTGGTATCAGTATCTTCTGACATCAGCTTAAAAATAGTTAGTTCAACAAATATCCTAGCATTAATTTAGTGAATTTTAACTGACATTTAAAAAATGCTTAGAAAAAAATAGAGCTCTTCTTTAAAACAAACAGAACACAATTTAAAAAGATAAAGAAAAAGTGAAAGGAAATAAAACATCACATTAGAAATAGAAACAAAATCCCTTTCCTTGTCAATAGAGAGTGGTAACTGTATTATGGCTTCTCTTCTTGGGTGTGCCCTAGCCAAACAGTCTTGCATCAATAAATGCTAACTACACATTTTTCTAACGTGGTTTATTGTGTTTCAGTGCCCTTAGTGAGGACTAAACAGCACTCATAGAGCTTGGACGTGCCATTGGAGCCACCTGGTTGGAATTTGGAAAAGAAAAAACAAACTGAACAAAAAAGCTCTAATTTTGAAATTTAGGATTTTTTCCTATCATGTTAAATGTTCTCAAAATTATTTGTATTCTTTTGAACACATGTTTATCTTTAGCCTCCTAGAGAAAAATATATTCTACTAGACTCGCATAGAATTTATGTTTCACAAGTACAAGAAGGTCAATGAATCCAATAGATAACAATATCTCTGGATCTATACTATAGGGGTACTATAATAACTAAGAAACAATTTAAGTTCTGCAAACTGTTCAGTATTGTAAAGTGCTATAAAAACTTAAGATACTGTCATAAAAATTGATCATAGATTATCTTTCATATTTTGAAGGATCCCGTTTAATCGTCATCCCTCAAAAATGTGCCCTAGACACTTTAGTTGAGATGTTCAGATAATTTAGTGTAGTAAATTTAAATTAGAACAGGAGTCACATTTCTCCACTCAGTGTCAATATTGTTCATTGTATTAGTTCGTTCTCACACTGCTTTATTATAAAGATATTACCTGAGACAGGGTAATTAATAAAGAAAAGAGGTTTACTTGACTCACAGGTCCTCATGGCTAGGGAGGCCTCAGGAAACTTACAATTGTGGTGGAAGGAGAAGCAGGCATGTATTACATGGCAGCAGGGGAGAAAGCATGTGTAGGAAGCAAAGAGAAAGAGCCCCTTATAAAATCATCAGATCTAACAAGAACTCACTCACAATCACGATAACAGTATGGGGGAAACCGTTCCCATGATCCAGTTACCTCCCACCAAGTCTCTCCCTCAACACCTGGGGATTACAGTTCAAGATGCGATTTGGGTAGGGACACAAAGTCTAACTATATCAAATACATAAAATTTGTGCTTATGAAAGTAGTTTTAATACATGATTAATAAATAGCATGTCATCAGTAAATTGGACATTCATTATGAATTTTTTCCCCAAAGTAGTAATCAACTCAGTTGATTTATTGATACTATCTTATAATTCCTTCTTTACTGTGAAGCCAATTATTTCCTCCTAACCTATGCCCCATCTTGGAGAACTTATCCCTCAAACAGTCTGGAATCAGTAAGCTTGCATAAGTACTTTTTCATCAACTCCTGTTACCATCAGCACCCCTCATTCCCTCTAGATCCAGATGACCAGTTTATAGTAAATAAGCCACCAAAACAGATTTTCCAACCTAAGTATTTGGATATGAGACAAAAGAGTTGTGATGAGTTTACTTTGAGAAGGATCAGGGACCAAGGCTGCCACTTTTGAGCAGCAATAATGAACTGGTCTGCAAAAAAGAAGACAATAAACAGAGAATGGGCATTAAGGAACATTTTGAGATCAGAGAGAACATGAAGCCTAGGAGAGGGAATTGGTGAGAAAGAAAACTGTTTCATGGTATTCCAGTTTCCATCAGGGTCAGCTACACTTTCAATAATTCTAATGCATTACATTCTTTGCATCCTTAAAATGAAATCACCTTTATGGAGGTTCATTAAATGAGTTTTTATTCTCTGTAACTAAACTAAGGCTAATATTCCTATATAGCTTAAAAGTAACAGGAAGCTGTTTGACTTTTGTGAGGCTCATTTTTATATTAACTGCCTGTAGTCTAATGTGAGTTACATAATCCATAAAAAATGGAAGTTGACTCTTTATTTGACTGAAAAGTGCTCTCTACAACTTTTTTCTCTATTTGATTAGAGGTATGTAAGAATTAGGCTGGGTGTGGTGGTTCATGCCTGTAATTCCAGCACTGTGGGAGGCCAAGAGCCCAGGGATTTAAGACCAGCCTGGGCAACATAGTGAGACTCTATCTTTAAAAGAAAAAATACAAAAATTAACCTGGCGTGGTGGCATGCTCCTGCAGCCCAAGTTCCCAACTACTTGAGAGGCTGAGCCGCAGGAAAATCACTTGAGCCCAGGAGTTCAAGGTTACAGTGAGTAATGATTACCACTGCACTCCAGCATGGGCGGTGGAGCAAGACTGTCCTCCCATGCCCAAAAAGAAAGAAATACATAAGAATTATAAATCTAATTTAATGAAGGGTTTGTACATAATTTTGTGTGAAATAAAATTAAAAAGCAAAAATTAGAATACGGATCAATCTATACACCGATACTTATGCATTTATTAACAATTCATTCTAATTTTAGTGATTCTATGTAGGTATTCATGTTCTCAGTGCTGCTCCCTCCCCCGCCACAGCCTGACCTTTGCCATTGGAATGTAACTGAAGCAGGGACCCTCAGAGCCTGCAATTCTCCTGAAAAGCCCCACTAATTGTTGATCTTTATATCAACAATTATTTCCTGTCTTAATCAGCCCTATACATGTGCTTGATGATTTCTCTATATATAGAAGTGATTCTATCAACATTTCTTACTCCTCCCTCTAAAGACCTTCCTCCTGTATCTACCCGTGGTCATAAGACAGATTTTGCTAAAATTGCCTTGACTCTTCCAGAACCTAGAGATTTTTCACTGTTCCTCACCCCTGTTTCATTCTTTTTCTTTCTTTCTTTCTTTTCTTGAGATGGAGTCTCGCTCTGTCACCCAGGCTGGAGTGCAGTGGCAGGATCTCGGCTCACTGCAAGCTCTGCCTCCCGGGTTCACGCCATTCTCCTGCTTCAGCCTCCTGGGTAGCTGAGACTACAGGCGCCCGCCACCACGCCCGGGCTAATTCTTTTGTATTTTTGGTAGAGATGGGGTTTCACCGTGTTAGCCAGGATGGTCTTGATCTCCTGACCTCCTGATCCGCCCGCCTCGGCATCCCAACGTGCTGGGATTACAGACGTGATGAGCCACCGAGCCCCGACCTTGTTTTGTTCTTAAGCACTCAAGACATGGCTTAGATCCCATGGTCCATTTCTAAAAATTACATCCTTGTATGCGTCTTTATCTCCCTTGCCAATCTCTTTCTCCACCCTGTCATATTGACTTTAAAGTCACGATTGTCTAATTTCAATTTCGTTTTCACAGCTACTAGCAAATCAACTAAATTTTCTTCTTCATTTCATTCTCTGACTCTGACATTTAATTTCAGTTTCTTTTTTCTACTGTCCTAAAACATCTGCTAATCCTTTCTCTCCTTGCTCTACAACTGCTAATCCTTTTTCTCTCCTTGCTCTCAGCCCATGAACTAGTCTCAGAAGCAATCAGAATAGAATTACTAGCTACTCCCCATTACCTTCCTATTACATTAATGATTCTTCCGTTCTAACTAAAGCCAACCTCTTAAATTATACTATGTAAAGATATCAGTCTTGCAGGTGTCTCCTCTGTCCTAAAACATCAGTTTTGCTCCATACTGAGTCTGTTCCATCAGCAAAGAGGCTGTAATATTTTCCATCTTACATTTAGAAACAAAAATTTAAAATGATCCCTAAACAGTTGCATGTGAAATAGCCTAAAGTGAATTTAACATTATATTTCCAAAGAGTAAATTGAACTGACCTCATCAAATAATAAAAATACATTAGAAATCAAAATTATCAGGCTGCAAAAATTACTGATAACCCATCTCATCTCATGAACACATTTTACATTTCATTCACATACGAGTAAACTTTTTGCCAAAACTAGCAGAGAGTAACTTCGAAATCAGCATTATGTAGAAATATAAGGAAAACATAAAAGTGAGGTAGCAATATGGTATGTACCACTTACCAGTCATAAAAGAAAAGTATCGTATTCTATGCCAATGCCTATCTTATTACCTTGAGGTATAGTGAAATTAATATAGTTTATTATTTTTATTTAGAATTTTTACATACACTTAGAGTTATTTGTGGAGTTCATCCAGTCTCACTACAGTTTTAGTAAAGCAGCAAAGCAGTTTATTTCTTTAAGAGCTGGTGATTAGTGTAAGCAGCATATTCCAATATGTCGTCATGAGTTTTGACAAAGCTTTTTGATAACTGATTACAAAAATAAAAAGAACATAAATATTGAAAACAATTCAGCTTCTAGGATCTGAATCCCAAACTAATACCTTGTCTTTAATATTTTTCTTAGTTATTAGTTTGTTCACATTTGTAATTTTTCTGTGCCAAGTATAGTTAGGAGGGAAGATAGATAGGCTAGGAAATTTTGATCTGGCATCTTGTTAAAATACTAATCAAATCTTGTTAGGACAAATCAAATTTTCTCCAAGAATATTTGAGCTTTAAATAAAGAATGCCGACCATTCTCATTAATTTACTGTCAATCCTAACCCTGACTTCAACATTCTGTTTAGTGAAAAGAGTATGTCAAAATACATGATATTTTGCCACTTTCTTTGAGACACAGATTACTATTAAATGTAAAGCAAAACAAGCAAACAAAAAGACCCCTGTTTCTAAAACACCAGTTTATACATTTATATAGTTATCCTGACACCACAGAGTCTAGGATAAAAAGCTGTCATTTTAAACTGTGTGAATTCATTTCCTCGTGAAAAATTAAATAAGATTGTTTTTCTTGGCATCTTGTCATTTTTACCCCAGTACAGCCTAACAGAGTGCACAACTTAACATATCAGGAGGCAAAAACAGTTTAGGTAAAAATAAATACTAATATTTAAAATACAAATCCTAACATTAACAACTAATGAAGATATTTAATGGCTATAAGCATTTTTTAAAAATTATTAATTATTAAATACATAATGTAAACTTTAAATATATTTTTAAGGAATAAGCTTAGAACAACTATATTTACTAGAGCATTTTTAAAAAGCTTGTATCCTATCCTAGTGGAGAATAAAAGATTTAGTAGCTAGGATTATGAGAGCTTTCCAAGAATGCAACAGTGGGAAATTACAATGCTTTATATGTTTCTGCTCATTTTCATAATCATAGCTTGTATTGTCTTCTTAAAATGACTTAAAAATTCCATTTATTTTTCTTTTACTCAAACTTATTTTGCTATTTACTTTTATTGTACTCAAACTTATTTTGAGTAAAAACAAGGAGCTTTAATAAGCAAAGTAAAGTGTATCTTCATTATATAAATGACAGGGTTTGGCTGTGTCCCCACCCAAATCTCGTCTTGAACTGTAACTCCCACAATTCCTGTGTGTCATGGGAGGAACTTGGTAGGAGGTGATTGAATTATGGGGGTGGGTCTTTCCTGTGCTGTTCTTATGATAATGAATGAGTCTCTTGAGATCTGATGGTTTTAAACAGGGGGAGTTTCCCTGCACAAGCTCTTTTTGCCTACTGCCATGTAAGATGTGACTTGCTCCTACTTGCCTTCTGCCATGATTGTGAGGCCTCTCAAGCCATGTGGAAATGTAAGTCCTATAAATCTCTTTCTTTTGGTAATTTCCCAGTCTCAGGTATGTCTATCAGCAGCATGAAAGCAGACTAAAACAGAAAATCTAATACAATAAATAATCGTACTTATGTCAATATAAAAATTATATGACATTATCATAAAATGAAGTTTATAATATAAAATCTGAACATATTTAAAATATTGTTATGATTTTTTTAAGGGAAGCACACCTTAAAATAAGAAAATAATAAAGACAGAAATCTATGTTAAAGACAAATATCTACTACTTTTTAAGAAATCCATTGTTATTTAGGCTGGCGATTTGCTACCTGGAAAATTATGCAGATATTACATCATCTGCATAATTTTCCTTCAAGCATATATATTTCTTTGAGGTAAGGTTTTGCTATGTTGCCTAAGCTGGCCTCAAACTCCTGGCCTCAGCAATCCTCCTCTAAAGTATCTGGGACTTGTAGCAGGTGCCACAGTGCAGTTACTTTTGAGCATTTTTATTTTGAATTAGTTGGTGACTTGAAAAGATAAAATAAAAGATACATTTTGACATAGTTTTAGTATCTGTTTTCTCTTAATTTACTTGAAAGACATTACTTTTTACTTAAGAACAATATATTTATAAAATTATTTAATTTTATATCTTTAATCATATATTCATAAGTATTTACATATACTATTTTGATGTTAACTAGTTGAAAAACAGTTTTGAATATTAAAAATTTTAATATTGCTCTGGTACACAGGTTTATTCACTTCATTTATCAATTTATAAATATTATTAATCCCATAATAGAATTGCTTAGCTTTTCAAACTATAATTCAAATCTGCCCTGTAGTTGTATTAAGGGTACTATTAAACCAATGCCTACACTTAATTGTTATCCCCACTTTCAAATTCATCCTATTCAATTATTCATATAGTCTAAATTCATGAAAAATATACAATCAATTGAAGAATACTTTGTTGTATTTCCCTGATCAATGACTGGCTCTCTATTGTCTATAAAATTAAGTTAAATCTTCGTTTGTCATTTCAGGTTCCAAAACCTATTTCTAGTTGAATCAAACTTCAGAAGGAAACCAGTTTTGCTGTCACTTGAATGCCATATTGCTTTCACACCTTTACCTTTTGCTCTTACCATTTCCCCATTTTAAGAATTCCTCCGCTGCCTTAACTGGACCCATTCTTGAAACAAACTCAGTTTCTTGCTTCTTCATGAAGTGCCTTCTCTCTACCACAATATGCAGAGCTTTCTCTTCCTCTAAGTTCTCAGGAACTTTATAAAGATCTTGGAATATGCGTTCTCCCATTTTATTAATTATTTAAAAAAATTTTCCCTGCTTATATCAATCTAATTGAAAAGGCATTGAGATCAGAAAATATGTTTTATATCTCTTCCTATCTGCATTGTCAAGCACATATCAGAACCTCATAACTCTTAAGTAATTTGGGGGGACTAATTAATGATCTAATTGAACTATATTTTGATGAATTTACTTGATAATACACAGTATTCCATGTGATTTGACTTCTAATGTCATTAATTATATCTCCATCTAAAGATTGTAATTTGCTGAAAAGTATTTTATGTAATAAAATACAATTCTAAAATTGAGACTTTTTAACTTGTGATGATATAAAACTTAGTTATTACCAGATAGAGAGAATTATTTGTATCAATCATTCATTACAACTGGGAACGATAAACAAATCTTAATTATAAGAATGATATATGGCTTCAACGATTGTTAAAGTCGGACAAGTTTTGTTGTTAAAGCAAACTGGATCCAAATGTATCCCATATGTCTTGATTCTAACACCAAATGAAAGGAAATCTCCAAGAAAACATGTTTTATCGATGGCTTCATGGTACAGTATTGTTACCCGTTGAAAGTCTACTGTGATACTGAATAATGGTTTGGCCTGGAGTTAGAGTGAGGTCATTATATTATACAAAAACTTTATATGAGAAGATATTAAATTTCTTGGTGGTTAGAAGTAGCTATAGTGAATAAATTTGTCTATAAAAATCTCCTTCAAAGAAAGAATTATGATCAATATAATCATTAATTCACAATTAACTACATTATGGATTTTTAAAATGTAAGTGTTCAACTATAAATCAGGATAAAGAAGCAAGAGAACAAAATCCACTTTCATGTGCTCAAGCGGTCATTTCCAGAACATGAGGGCTTGATAGACTGACTTTCCTCTGTCAGTTTTGTATTTGTATCTTTGATATGGGTTTTATTTTATAATCTTTGATTATTGTTTGATTTTGCAAAAACCATTGAAAAGTCAAATAGTCCTAAACATGAAATCTATTAATTTGAGATTCGTTAAATAGTTTTTCAATAGTACATCTGGGGTTAGAGCATCGAGGGGGCGCCAAGAGTCAAGGGGCGGGGATGGGCAGTGACTTGCCTGGCAGCAGGCCTCACGCCTGCTCCCAAGATCCAACTACAAGCTTTTTAATTGCAGCAACTTTAATATACACTATTGGAGCTGGAATTACTGCAGCTGCTGGCACCAGACTTGCCCTCCAATAGATCCTCGTGAAAGGATTTAAAGTGGACTCATTCCAATTATAGAACCTCAAAAGCTACATTGTCTTACAGCTAGGTTTTTCTTTACATTTTTATTTTACAAAGAAGTCTTGAAAATAAAGCTTTTACCAGAACACAGGAAACCACTCGAAAATAAATGAGTTAAGACTATGCACATTTCATAAACGAACTAGATAATACAATGATATCAATCAACAATTGAACCAATTACTCTAAATATTTCTTAGAATGCTGGTTCCATAGACATATACATAAGACAAGTACAAACAAAACTTTTGCTGAATGAGGTTCACATTTCTATTCTAAAGAGAAGAAATAGAAATAGCCCATTTCACCATATACGTTATGATATCTAGTCATTAAAACATAGCTGTGAGTTTCAGGTTACCAAAATTATTTTAAAGTCAAAGAAGCTGAACCTAAGGAATGTCGAACGAGTCAGCTGTGGCCACACAGCTGGTAGTATATCCACTTCCAGAAATAAGGTAGCCTTTTATTGAAGAATGTGTTCAGCTTAAATGCTTCATTTTTTAATAAATAAAACTTGACTGTAAGTAGAAAGCACTCAAATCATGAAAGAATCTTGTAAAAACATATTTTTTTGGTATCCTCTAATAGAATTGATTTTATTAAACTGATCTTAATACTATGTTATCAGCCTACATCCTAAGATGTTGTGATACCCAACCAATAAAATCCCTGTCATATTTAATATGAGCAAACAGTGTTGAAGATATATATTATCCAACTAGATTATATTTCTTGTTGTCTTCACTTGCCCTCTGAGTTTTTACATGTAGAAATTTGCCCCAATCCTTTAGTTCTCATGCTAGATTTAACTTTCTTTAACGATGAATTTAGTAATTTTCTAAGACAGGAGACCCATGTATACCTATAGCATACTTGGTGGCCTGTCCTGCTGAAAGAGAAATAGATGTTAGACTTAAGTGAGAGCTTTCCCCCAACTGTGCCTCCATGAATTTTCTGATAAACATTTCACTAAGGAATCTTTCACTCTACGAACCCTTATCCCCTGCCCACCTGAACCAATACCATTATTCTAGCAGAAATGTTATTGGTGATAAAATGTTTTGTCCCCAACATATGTTAAAGTAAGTCTTATGCAACATATGCATAAGACTGATAATCTCTGTTCAAGCTTATTTATTTCCACAGGCACCTCTTTATCTCATGGGAATTCAGGATGGTCTTAACTTCATGGGCACACTCTAGAAAGAGGTATGTTTTGTTTGAATGTAGGGAGATCAACCATTTCATTTCACCCAGGACAAGTTCAGTCCTGTGCAAACCAAGATTGTTAGTCATCATATTTGAATGGAAAATAATTGTTTTCTTTTGTTTGAAATTGAAACATAAAATTGACCATCACAGTTGCCAAATCTGCTTTTCCAAGAAAAACTGAAAATCCTGACTTTAAAATGTCAAATCATCTGATTTTTAAATATTGTTTTGAAATGTTTAGCCTATTAATCAAATACTAACCTAGGTGTTGCTATGAAAATATTTGGTAAATTTCATTAGGATCCACAATCATTTAAGTTTAAGTAAGGGAGAATATTCCCAATAATGTGGGAGAAACTGACTCAATCAGTTGAAATAATTTAAGAGCAGAACTGAGGTTTTCCTGAGCAAGAGGAAATTCTGTCTCAAGACCGAAGCATTAGCTTCTCCAGGAGAGTTCCAGCCTTCCCCTTTGATGGATTACCCTCTGAATTTCAAATTTACCGAAGCAGATCCCCATGATTACAATTACATAAGTCAATTCCTTGCAATAAATATCTCTCTTACCCTTTGATGATTGATGATAGATAGATAGATAGATAGATAGATAGATAGATAGATAGATAGATAGATAATAGATAAATAGATGGTAGATAGATAGACAGACAGATAGATAGACAGGATAGCTAGATGATAGATAGATAGAGAAGTAGATCCTATTGGTTCTGTTTCTATCCCTGCAGATACAGCAGTACTGGTTAAACATTTCTGTGTGATTGTAAATTATCTGTAGTTTTGCTTCTTTAGATAAGGTGCCGGCTCTGAAATCACCACAGCCAGCATCTGACCTCCTTCACCCACTTACTATAATTGCTGAATTCCTAGAGGCATTGTGATTCACCATGGAAATGATAATATTTTGCTGATATTATAGTATCTCTACTTAAAAAAAGAGAATGCCTCCCAACTTTGTAACTAGAGATTGAAATAGCAAAAAAGATAGAGATAAGAAATGTTGAATCATAAACACAATTTATGAAATGCTAGGGTAGTAAAATAATAACACAAATATTACAACTCTTCTGGCAATTTCTTGAAAAAGTGTAGAAAGGAGACATTTGGGTTAATATTCAGGAAGTTTCTAAAGGTAGAATAGCAGACATTCTTGAGGAAAGGATTACAAAGCAAACATGTAATCAAAAAGGGAGATACTCTACATCTGGAGAAAGTGATATACATGTCCTTCTATTCTGGAAAAGCCAACCAAAACAGCCAGATTTTTTTAAATAAATAAATAAATCACTTGAAAGATAGGCTATGGTTTATTCTTGGGTACCACATCACACTTTTAAAAATTGGATTTATATTCAGGGGCAGTTGTTTAGGCTTATTGTATAGTAAATGGATTATACCACCAACTTCAGGCTACTCTCTCCCCCACAAAACTAACCAGTACTCTTTCCCTTATCATATAATCTCTCATGAGGTTCCCTAATCAGTTACCTAATACTGTCTCAAATGCCATGGTTTTTATTCTCAACTATACTAAAAGCTAATAAAGTTTATTTCATAAACACTTTTATATGAATGAGTTTCTGTTACAGCAGTTAGTTAATAAACAAGCATAAATGTCACTTCAGATTCTTCCATTTTAATAGGGAAACAGAGCTGCCATTATCTAAGATGAGGCTGGAGATACCCATAGGACTCACTATATGGAGTAAGATCAATTCAGTTTACTTCGGAGCTAGTAGAAACTCTGAGAGAATTTCTCTTTTTTAGAACTATAAATGCAACTAGCTATGCATTTCATAATTTCCTTATTTTTTTTTCAGTAGTTGACTTAATTTGTTTAACTGTTGCTATATAAAAGACATGAGTGTAATTTGTTTTACTCACTTTCATTTCATCATCTAATTTCTATCAGCTACCTCCTCAATTATAGTTTAAGAAGTTGTCAGGAATTAGCTAGCAGCAAAATTGGAACATAAGAAGGACATGTAGTACACATAAAAAGAGCACTCAAGATGCAAGGGATCCAGAAGGAAACAGGTGGCTCTACCAGACAAAGCACTGAGTTAGTCATGATGCTGGCCATGCCTTCCTGCTGCTGGCTCTCAGGTGCATAAAACAAGTTACTGCTTATTCATTTTGGCAGGTGTGACTTTTACATTGCTAAAACCAGAAACGTTTCTATTATTTTACACATGAGACTCCCAACATCAGAGACAGTTAAGAAAGAGCTTGTTTTGAAATGTGGACCTGTTTGACATGCCAGTGTGAACCATATTAGATCAATACAAAAGCTTAACACAGAGCTACGTCCCTTATTGACTTGTTAATAAAGGTGTACTTAGGCTTGCCCAAGACTACCAGTAAGACAGAGTGTAAGTATAATGATATACAGTGGATTCCAGGATGCATAGTAGCATTCTACTTATGCATATCATCTATTTCCTTGATCATAAATTCTAGGCCACTATTTGTGATGATGGAAATTACATTTCAGTGATTTAAGCCTTCTAACATAGCAAATCACAGGATTAATTATGATAATAGGAAGAGCTTACCCATTGCACAGTGAAAAACAATGAAAGGTCCTACATCAATTTTTGTTGAAATGATAGAATAATGATGTTATGCTTTGATTTAAGAGCATGGAGTCTTCTGTTGTTAGGAAGAGAGGAATTTTCAAACAAATAGTAAATATGGTTAAATTTGCTTATAAAATGTTTACACAAAAGTTTACAATGTTTATAATTAAAATCAGACCTCTTCCATGTTTTTGGTGCTATTTTTATTTCATAGTTATTTATTTTTACTTGCAGACCTTTATTATATATAAAACATTGGAAAAATCATATTCCAAATACTTGTGTGTTATAGTAATTCCAAATATATTTATTAAAATTATTTTTATTCAGGCATGGTGTCCAGATGCTAATCACAATTGCATTTGAATGTTTAGCTACCCTTTTTTTTCCTTCTTGGAAAATGCCTTCTTTCTCTCTATGTCATTTATGGAAGTCACATTTTATCCATCTTTCAGGGAAAAATGCACAAAAATAAATTCGCTAAATATTATTTATTACATATTTTAAAAATTAATCTAAATCAGAAAATTCACATACAACAAATCTAAAAATGATAAATATTGTCCTAGTTTGAAAATGAAAATCCAGTTGATTGTGTGTCAACTCTACGTCTTGGTTTTTCCATACTCAATCGCATTCAATGTTTAGAACAATCTAATTAATCCTCTATCCTCATATTAAACATAAAGTAGTTTAGGGTCAAAAATGAAATATCTTGCTTGGTACCAAAAACCTGTCAGTTTATATTATTGGGATTGACAAGGACCTCTGTGATACTAAAGTTGTTCTTCCTTCCTAGTAAAAAATAAATAAATAAATATTTAATCCAAATATTAGTTTAAAATTTACGAAGATTGGCAAATAACAAATAGATTTACTTTAGGATGTTTGTAGAGCTCCCAAGAGTTTCTTCATCAATGTTTTCAATTGCATAGCATGATGGTCATTTGAAATATAAAACAGAATATTCTTGGTATTATATTTACTACCTCTAAACTTTCTTTTCAAACTCTTATTAGAGTATTTTAAAAAGTATATGTTTCATGATAATAGTTATGTTTTTCTGCTGAAATATGCAGTTAAGCCATTTTTCAGCATTCAATAATTGACCATGTTTTCTTGTGTTTCCTATTAGGTTGACCTCATGCTACATATAAATAGACTTTAGAAATATTTATGAACACAAACTTAGCTATATAACTGGTTGTGTTTTCTAATAGCCAATGTGAGAGCAATACATAACGGCAGCCTAGATAATGTGTCACCCTCATGAGGGTTATTATTTTCGGAATTAAAATACTGGGAGTAAATAATGTTATTAACCATCCTAATCCATTGAAACATTATTTTGCCTATAATTACATATAATGAAAAGCTATTTTTTAATCTGGATTGCACAACCTGAAGTTCATTCCTATGTTGAAGTGTTCTCTATCAACCATCATTTATTGTCTCAGATACTGAGCACGTTGCCAGGACTTCAAAATTGAATAAGGAATGGCATCAGCAAATATGGCAGAATTAAGAACGTCAAACTCCAGCACTTTAAAAGTATAATTTGAAAATGGGCAAAATCTATCAGAATCAACAGAACTCTGTAAATTAACTGAAAGTTTGCAGCAACCAAGAGAATGTTCATTTGAGAAAAATGGGAGATTCTTGGTAGGAGCTGTAAACTTTATGGATTTACCCTAGTTCCACCTCCTATTTCCCACTTCAGCAGTAGTCATTAAAAGAACAACCCATATTTTCCATACAAGAGAAATCCAAACTTCACTCCCCAATGGACCTCATGTATAAAGAATTTTAATTAATTATTTGTTCTGATCTGGCTGGTGTCTCTTTGGAAGAACATCTTAAAATGCTTGTCTTTATTTTACTGAACTCGGAACTATTCCAGTGCTGAAGCTGATTCTAGGGTACACGGAAAAGGCATTTGTCAAGAATATTTACAGGCTAATTAATGTCTTAGATTCTGCTGGCGGAGGCAATAGATGATTGTTGGGGTAAATAAAATAGAATAACCAAAATGCTTGTCAGGCAAAGCTGGTAATGATATGTCTCTAAAACCTGCCAAAAAACTCCATCATATTCCTGGGAATCTAGAAAGCCATATGCATGTTCAGGGCTGTTTGCATGCTCCCGAAAGACCTGACAAAGTGATAAGTTGTCATCCCCTGCGGACCTTCAAGCTCTGCAGAAGCTAAAGATTTAGATAACGCAGAGGAAATGGACAAATTCCTATAAACACACATAATACTAAAATTGACTCAAAACAAAATAGAAAATCTAAATAGATCCATAAGAAATAAAGAAATTGAGTTGGTAATCAAAGACTTTAAATAAAGAATAATTTAGGACTACATGGCTTCACTGGTGAATTTTTCCAAATAGTTAAGTAATTAATACCATTTCTTCTCAATCTCATCCCAAGAAACAGGAGGAAACACTTTCTAATTCATTCTGAGACACCACTTTTACCACTATTAACCTGATACCAGTCAAATACATCCCAAGAAAATTACAAGCCATTATCACTTATAAATATGAATGCAAAATCCTCAGTAAAATACAGTCAAACTCACTCCAGTAGCATGCCAAGAGTATTGTACATTATAGCTAAGTAGGATTTATCCTAAGAATGCAAGGTTTGTTCAACATATGAAAATTAAGCAGTATAATACACAATATAAATAGAACAAAGGCGAAAAACTCACATGGTCAGTTCAATAGATACAAAAAAGCATTTGATAAAATCAAACATCATTTTACACTTAAAACACTCAAAAATTATGAATAGAATGGAACTTTCTCAAAAGGTAAGTGGCACTTATTAAGTACTCACAGCTAATGTCATACTTAATGGTGAAAAACTGAAAGTTCTTGCCTAAAGATTAGGAACAAGACAAGGATGTTCACTTTCACTACTTCTGTGAAAACATAGTACTGGATTTTCTAGCTAAGGCTATTAGGGAATAAATAGAAATAGAAATAGAAGTCATCCAGATAGAAAGAAGTGAAAGTATCTCTATTTACAGATCACATAGTGTTATATACACCAAACTTTAAAGAATACATACACACACAAACAGAGCTAATAAGTGAGTTCAGAATGCATTAGTATTTTAAAAGTTGCATTTTATACACTAGCAACAAACAATCCAAAGATAAAATTTTACAAAATAATTCCATTTAAAGCAGCAGTCATATGAATAAAATACTTAGGAGTAAATTCAACCAAAGAAGTACATGTACACTGCAAACCATAAAGTACTGTTGAAAGGAATGAAGCAAGATCTATGGAAAAACATCCCATGTTCCTGCACTTGGATCTGAAAATGGCAATATTCCTTATTGCCATTTTTGGAACCTATATAGATTTTTGAATCTCTATAGATTCAAAAAATCCCTGTCAAAAATGCAACTATTTTTTTTCAGAAATGTAGAAGCTAATCCTAAAAGTCATATAAAATTTCAAGGGTCACAG
This sequence comes from Piliocolobus tephrosceles, assembly GCF_002776525.5. Taxonomy (NCBI): domain Eukaryota; kingdom Metazoa; phylum Chordata; class Mammalia; order Primates; family Cercopithecidae; genus Piliocolobus; species Piliocolobus tephrosceles. Next base: position 91,066,951 of record NC_045441.1, read on the forward strand.
AGAAACAAAAAAGTATTGAAAAAGAGGAACAAATTTAAACTCACATTTCCTAATTGCTAAACATAAGACATAGCTACAGTAATCAACACACTGGTGTAAGGATAGATACATACACCAATGGGATAGAATTGAAAGTCCAGAAACAAATATACAAATTTATGGTCAGTTCATTTTTGATAGGGGTGCCGCAACCACTTAATGGGAAAATAGTAGTCTTTCAATAAATGGATATCACCTGCAATGATGAATTTAGACCCCAACCTCACACCGTAACAAAATTAACTCAAAATGATAAAATACATAAACATAAGAGCTAAAACTATAACACTCTTAGAAGAAAATCTAGGTGGAAATTTGTGAGATGTTGGATTAAGCAACAATTTTTTAGATATATACCAAAGCACAAGCAATCAAAGACTTCATAGAAATGGAAATATTTTGTATATCAAAGGATGCTATCAAGAGGGTGAAAAGAAACCCTAATAAGAGAAAATAGTTGCAAACATATCTGACAAGGGCTTAGTATGCAGAAGAAAATAGCTCTTACAACTAGAAAATAAAAAACAAATACAATTTTTTAATGGGCAAAAGATTTGAATACACATTTCTCAAAAAAGGCATTCAAATGGCCAATAAGCACATGAAAAGATATTCTGTATTGAACATTAGGGAAATCAAAATCACAGTGAGACACATTACACCTACTAGAATGGTTACACTAAAAACAATAAAAGGAAAATAAGTTTTGTTGAGAATGTAGTGAAATTGGAACCCTTGTATATTGCTGGCAGGAATGAAAAATGGTGCAGCCACTGTAAAAAAACAGTTTTGATGGTTCCTCAAAATATTAAACATAGAATTCCTATTTGACCCAGCAATTCTAAGTTTTGGTATTTACTTAGAGAATTAAAAACATATGTTCATACAAAAACTTGTACATGTATGCTCATAGCAGCATAATTCAAAAAGCCAAAAAGTGGAAAAAATAAACAGATTTCTATCAGCTAATGAATGTAATGTATTTTAAAAAATGGTAGATCCCTGCAATCGAATGTTATTCAGCCAAATCAAAGAATAAAGTACTGTTACACGCTATAACATTAGTAAATCTTGGAAATATGCTAAGTGACAGAAGCCAGACACAAAACGCTGTATTCTGTATGATTCCAATTGTATAAAATGTCCAGAATAGGCAAATCTATATATACAGAAAATAGACTAGTAATTGCCAGAGGATCAGGAGCCGGGGGGAACTGGAACTAACTGCTAATAGCCATGGAGTGATGAAAATTTTCTGGAATCAGATAGTGCTTGTGCAATATAGCATATGTACTAAAAACCTATTTTTTTACAAGTGTAAATTTTGTGTTTTGTGAAATATATCTTAATTTTAAAATGCCAAAAAAAAGAGTAAGAATAGATGACAAAATACAGTAAAAAATCTAGACTTACAATGAAGCATGCTAAATGTTATAATTCCAAGGGAACTTAGTAAAGGTGCATCTGAAGCTAGATTGGGAGGCCAAGGAAGACTGCCTCCTGGAGATGAGAAGAAGTGGCAAGAGATAAGGGTATTTCTAAACATTGTTGATTTTTATGTGGACCCTTAAAAAAGAGAGTAAGCCCAAATGGTCAGTAAAGGTAACATATAATTACGACTTTCATTTAATCTTAAAGAATAAAAGGAAGCTACTAATGAGAACTTCCTATTACATATCAAGTCTGATCACCAAATTTATAATTATAAGCAATCCTACTTTTAAGAATGTGTGTATTAGTTTCTATCTCTGGATCTTTTTGTATTTTTCCTGCCTGCCCATTTTTCACCCCTTCATTAAATCCATTAATCCACCCTGGTACTTATTTAACAATATGACTTTTATATCTCATTTGTGGAGGAAGAAAGATCTTTGGGAATTCCTTATAGCTCAATGACAAGAATTTTTTCACACATTAAGGCATTCTTCCTCATGTTCAGTATTTTCCAAAATATTACTTTCTAGGTTGGTTGCTATCCTCATCTCACTTTATATTTATTCTGAAAATTTTAATGATATACATGCCACCTCTTTGGAAAATCATACCTTGTGCCCCAAGGATTACCTACTCCTGAGTTAAATATTTATGTCATTGTTCTTTTACATGTGTCCCTCACAGGCAGCACTTATTTTTAACGAAATGATCCCCATTTCTTCCTATGGGCCCAGTGGTCAACTAAATACTGAACTATTCCATCCTTTCACATGTGATACTTTAGAATAAAATTTTTATTAAACAGTGAAGAGAAGAAAAATCAATAATAATTTTACATCATCATATCACCTATTGAGTAAAAATATTTAAAAAATGAGATTGACAACTTTAAAATGGTAAAGTGTAGATTTTTCAATGCGCTCTTTACAGGAAGATAAATGTGTATTATATACATTTTGTTGAACAATTTGGAAGTATCTTACACAATTTAGTATGAATATTTATTTTGACTTAGCAATCTCCTTCCTGGAAATTTACTTTACAAAAGTATGCAGCTACATATTTATGTTCCAGGTTTTCAACTTTTCATTTTTTGTAATGGTAAAAAATTAAAATTAAAGTACCCATTGAAAAACAAATTATTAAATAAGTTGTGGTATACCACATTTTAAAACATAACACTATGCATCCAATAAAGGAGAAATAGAATGAGGTGAATATAATGTATGTATGTAATGTGGTGAAATAAAAAGACAAAAAGATACATTTTTAAATAAAATGGTTATAAAGTAATATGTCATAATAGAGTTTATAAATATGAAAAGGCATTTTAGTAACAGAATTGACATTAAATTGTTGACAATAAATTTCTTTGGGAAAAAGTACAGAATTATGATCAAGTAGAGTTCAATAGAACTTTAGTATATTTTTACACTTCTATATTACTTGAGTAGTTGTACAATATTTATAATCAGACTATGAAATTAGATTAATAAACTATGTTGAAAAAATAAATGTGCTTATAGGTGACTTACTAAATTCTGCTAGATAAATATTTTATAGGCTAATATGTGTAAGGCATTCAGTGATTTCAACTAAAAATTCAATTGGCAATCACCACCCTACCTATCTAAATTCAGAACAAATGGCTGATTCACTTTTCAAAACGAAGTCAATTTGTGTGACATCATGCAGCCATGCTGACAGATTGACTCTGACTTTTCAAATAGGTGTTTTGTTACAGTGCCAAGGAAACTTTTTTCCATGTTCCCGATTAATGATCCATATGATTCTGATCTGGTACAGACTGGAATTCTGTGTGCACAATAAGCCCTATTGTCTCAGTCTCTACAGGTTACAAAAATGGGTTTTCTAAACGTATGGTAGAAAAAAGACCCAGTAAAGCATCGAAGAAGGAATCAAATTCTCACACATCTACCTAACTACAAAGGTTTTATCTTCATCAGCACTGGCTCTCAGGAGCACTGCCTGGTGCTCAGCTCTCATCTGAAATTTTGGTGAGATAGGGGTTGAAAGGGCTAGAAAGTGTAAGAAGATAGAAAAGAGGGAGGAAAAAGTGGCAACTCAAGAAAGTTAATAATCACAAACCAGAATTAAAGAAGGGCCCAAGGAATCTGTCCTAACTGTAGACATGTGTGAGGTACAAGGGAGAGAACTGTAAAAGTTTAGGCAGAGAATACGATAATTTCAAGCAGAGTAAGGGTTCAACAAAACCATTCTTCCCAAAAGGTTAGGAAGGCAGGTCTGCAAGCCAGGTTCCCAAAAATAAGCTTTTGGCAGAAATCAGCTGAGAAAGCAGACTGGCTATTAGAGGGCAGCCTCCTCCCGAGATCCAAAGGCCTGGGTGGGGACTCAGGGTGGTGATAGAGATTAATATTCCACCAGGCCCATTTCTAGCTACCAACAATTTAATCCCAGTTTTATAAATTTTCTGAAAACTGAACAATCAGTTCTCACACACCAATAAGAGGTGGATCCAGCACACCATCTGGGTAAGTATTTTAAAAATCAAAAATACCGAAGTGACTTGGGAAAAAGGTACCATTGAGGCTGGAATTCAATGAGGAATATGCAAGAGGCTGCCGCTGTTAACACAGCTGTGCAGACAAAAAGCAATTCCATATCCTACTAGAAAGGGAGTGTGATATGCAAATATTTTTTCTGTTAATTTCCTTAACATTCCAGAGGATAGATAGAAAAACTTGTGGACACTGGGTGCTAAGTGCAAATAGATGTGATAGAGCTCTGAGTGTAGCAAGAGGTGACATTCACAGCCTCTGACATGGGTCAGACAAGCATGTAGGAAAGTCCCTAGATGCTACCAAAATATTATGGCTAGTTGCATGCTTTGGATGTACCATATAAAACTGATAGCATATCTAAAAGTTAAACTAGTCTTTCCTACTCTCAGTATATACATTCTGCCTTCTATACTTAAATATACAATATAAATATCATATATATATACCGTAATTCAGTGCTCAGTCAACCCTGTGTTGAGTCAGTTGCTCTAGCACCTGATCAAGCCAATGAGTACACTTCTGTTTTGTTGTTTTGAACAGGCATTTTACTGAAGATCCAGTAATCCCCTTCTGGGTTTCCTCTAGTTTAACTTCCAACCTGAGTAACTCAACAGCTTTCCTTTTACTTTAACTAAGGACTAGAATTACCATCTTTCCTTGTTTCAAGCCCATTTCTCAGTCCTATAGATCCTTCTGAAACACTACTTTAAGCTCCCTGTCTTCCTCCTGGTTTTCCTGATATATTATGTCATTAGATTTCCTAGTCCAATGTTCTTAATCAAATCCACTGAGACATCCTGCTCTGAGAGTTTCGTATTTCAGTTGCTCGTGTGGCTCCCGTCAATATTCTCTGTGGATTTTGTATAAAGCTACTATTATAAAAGAGGAATACATACAGGGATGAAAGGTATGTATAGTTAAAAAAACAGCAACATCATGACATACTTTCCTAAGCCGGAAAGGAAAGAGTAGAGATACAGGGAGTTCAGTAAAATACGTAACTTTACCTCTGCAATAGGCTAAATACCACGAAGAAGGAAAAAGTGTAGGAACACTTGTGTAAATTATCACATAAAAATGTCCTCAGATAAAAATGTGTTAATTTAATTTTAAGTTTTGCCTAACTCACGATATGTGTGGGAAGCATCCAATTGGATGGCTGTGGATGGAAATAAATTATATGAATTTTAAATAAAACTGCAAATATTTACTTTTCTGAAAATATAATTTAAATATTGTAAATTTATTAAGATTTATTTTGATTTTGAATGCTTTCAATTGTTTTATGTCCATGAAGTAATATTCAATTATTCATTGCTCTCCAAATACATGAAATACTGTATATATGTTTTCAAGTTAATAAAAATGTGAAAGATGAAGTAACACCTGCAGAATTCTGAAAAATGTGAAGGTTTTGGTTAGAGGTTTCAGTTTCCCTAAAAAGTACATGGATATCAAACATTCTTCATATAGCTATTTTGATTGATGGGAAAATATAAAAATGTCAATGTGAAGGAAACTGCCTAAATCAAAGGGTGTTATTTATACATAATGAAAAGCTATTTATCAATGCTGGATTATTTACATTAGTAATTAACCAACAATATTGCAAGGTACAGATGGAGCAGCGCTCTTTATGTTGTTTTATTATAGATTCATTTTTATTTAGTTACTTATTTGAAGTTATAAATTATGACATATTAAAGAACACATGAACAATTCAATGGTTGTTTCCCGAGGAAGGTATTTCAAAAATGTATGCAAAAATTCTTTGACATACCCTTAACCTTGAGTTGGAGATGAACCTAGTGACTTGATTCTAACAGCTTATGACAGAGTGATGGGGTATATCACTGCTGAGATCAGATCATAACAAGACTGCAGCTTCCATCTTGAGTCTGCCGTCCCCTTCGGATCACTCTACCGGGGGGAAAGCCAGCCACCATCGTGAGAAGACATTCAGGCAGGGATGGGGGGAGGAATGGAAGCCTCTAGCCCACAGACAGGAGGCTCTGAGGTTGGTCAACAACCAGGTGAACCAGCTTAGAAGCAGTGTCTTCAGACCCAATTGAGCCTTGACATGACCGCAGCTGCAGCTAATAGCTTGCCTGCCACCTCCTGAGATACCTTGAGCTGGAACCAGCCAGCCAAACTGCTCCCAGATTTTTGACCCACAGACACTTTGAGATAAATGCTTGTTCTAAGCTGCTACATTTAGAGGGGGTGGAGATAAAGAACTATACTTTTAAGGTCATCAGGGTCCAAAGCAAAGCATTGCTATTTATTAAAGTTGTTGGGTCATGTTGTGTGGGTTAATATAGAGAACCACACTTCTAAAAAGTTAATAAATTGTATTAATTACCAGATTACTTACCAGAGGCTTTATCAAACAAATAAAAAGCAGACAATAGGCAGACAAAGCCTATTCAGATAGGCTTCATGCAAAATATTTATGAGGCTATAAATTAGTAATTCAAAACATGCAGCAGGAATTGCGTCCGGTAACGAAAGTCTTTTTTTTTTTCCTTCTTCTTCTTCTTCTTCTTTTTTTTTTTTTTTTTTTTTGAGACGGAGTCTCACTCTGTCCCCCAGGCTGGAGTGCAGTGGAGCGATCTCGGCTCACTGTAATCTCTGCCTCCTGGGTTCAAGCGATTCTCCTGCCTCAGCCTCCTGAGTAGCTGGGACTACAGGCGCATGCCACTACGCCTGGCTAATTTTTTTTCTCTTTTTTTTTTTTTTTTTTGTATTTTTAGTAGAGACGGGGTTTCGCCATGTTGGCCAGGATGATCTCGAGCTCCTGACCTCGTGATCTGCCTACCTTGGCCTCCCAAAGTGCTGAGATTATAGGCGTGAGCCATCGCGCACAGCCCGGTAACGAAATTCTCGTTGTGAACTAGATCCATGATAACAGAGTGCAAGACAATGGAAGGCTCAGGGAAACAACTGGGATTAGATTGCACAAGGTGATTGTTTATGTGAAAGATATAGATAAAACAGTTGGATTGTACCATGTGTTCCAAAAAAAACCAAGGTGGCCACTGTTACACAGAAGGTAGTTTACTATCCACACTGTCCTGCACATTGCTTTTCCAAGTTTAAAATATATGTCAAAAACTTCAGTTTCAGCAGAGCAAATCTTCCTAATTCTTTTAAACAGCAGCAAAATTATTTAAACATAACTCCAGTATTTTTTTTAAGAATATTCTATTGAAAGCTTTGATTTTTTTTCTAGCAGTTTGCTATTAGAAACCGTAACATAAAGGTACTTATTAAACATTTGTCTTTGGGGAATATATTCAACAGGTAAATTCCCAGCTGTAATATTGCTGTAACCAAATGTGTATACACATTTACATTGTCAAAATGCCATGCAGAAAGTTTGCACCAATTCACTTTCCCAACACTGTATGAAAGTGACCATTTTTCCTAAAGTTTTGCTATCGCTTATTATCAAAAACTTCTAGCATACTTACTAATCTTATAAATTAAGCCTATTATAATTTGTACTTAATTGTAAGGGGAATATACTATGTTCTTTGCATACGTATTCACCATCGGAGTTTGTTTTTCTATGAAGTGCCTGCTCGTTCTTTTGCCATGTATGTCATTTAATTATTGGTGATTTTAAATGAAGTTATATGAGATTTTGGGGCATAATAGCTATTAACTGAGTTGTGAGTGTATTTCCAAATTTCTTGTTAATTTTTACTCTATGTAGGTAATTTTTTGCCACATAGAGATTTTTTGGTTTATTTGCTTTGCATTTTAGTAGAATTGTCCAATCTTTTCCAAAATGTTTTCTGAGTTTTGCTATCTTGCTTAGAAGAAATTTCTAGACTCTGAGATTATAAATAAAGGAAGAGAGAAAAGGGCTAGATTCACATAGGACTAGGAAACCAAACCTGACTATAACTCATGAATAAAAGTAGTGTTAATATTGAAAAACTCCCTAATCTCGATTCAAGTAAATTTTATTTTCACCAAGCATAAGAAGCCTTAAGGAAATGTTTCTAGAACCTGCAGGCTATGTATCCCGCAGACAAGTGAGTGCCAGTCACACCGCAGAGTATGTTAGAAGTTCTATTTGACTGGGGGAGGACTTCTCATTGGCAATTGCCCAAAGACTATCCAATTAGACAGATAATTGACATTGGCACAAGATTTTGCTAAATTTTGCTAAATAATTCTTTGTAGACAACCATCTTTTTTAATAACCCAGGGAACGCACATTTTCCCAGAATTTATCATAGGGCAGTGGAAGGCACATGTAGAGAGACAATGAAGGTATTGGAAAGAAAGCAACAGGCTGCATCTGCCTGGAACTGAATGAAAGCAGTGCATGATGCTCGGCTCATAAGCCAGGATGTGGTAGAACACACGCTCTATTCATAAACGATTACAAAATATCGAGTGTGTTTAAATTATTCCTTTTCATATTTTCTTTGTTATTTCAGACTTACCTTTGTCAACTGCCTTCTTTCATTTTATTTATAACTTGTCACAGTCATGTCTTTTCTCATAATTCTCTCAAACTCTGACTGGTATGTCCATAAATCTCACTCTAGCCTGCTATTCCTGCCTCCCTCCCTCCCTTTGTTCCTTCCTTCCTTCATTCTTTTCTTTCTTCCTTTTCTTTGCTCAGATTTTTTTCATCCAAGCTACTATTTAAAACTCTGTATAGAGAAGCACATCACAAGACATGGTAAATATCAAGATTAACATGTTAAATAGAAGCTTATATTTTCATCTAGGGCTCAATATTTTACCCTCTTTCTACTCAATATTTAATACGAGGTAGGATGGTATAATACAAGAGTGAATTTTTTAGACAAAGTTAATCTCTGGGAGCCAAATGACCTTACCTGTTAAATGTGTAATAAAGCAATGTCTAGACTTTGGATGAAAATTAAATGAGATCAATTTATAATAAAGTGATAACATCTTTGAAAATGTAGGACATTTGATTCATAGTTCTGTACTTACACTATAAAACATAGTCAAGTATTCTAAAAGTAAACCTTGATAATTCCCATTGTTATTTTGACTCATTAAACATAATGGGCTCAAATTATAGAAAATGATTTTTTTAATTTTACACAAGTATTAAGTAATGAATTAATTTAAATAGGAATCTTTTCTAGATAAGATACTAAAATACAAATAATATTTAAAATAATGAATGATGCTGATTAAAAAATAAAGTTGTACATGTAGTAGAAATATTATAAAATTATAATTTATAACACTAAATTATAATTTAATAGTGTCTTTCATCTCAGACCCTATTAAAAATTCTGTATAGAGAAAAGCATCACAAGACATAGTAAAATATCAAGATGACCATATAAAATAGAAGTTTATTTTATATGTTATTATTAACAAAATATTCCACATTTAATTCAAAAGTAAGAATTTATCTCAATTTTATATTATACTCATACTAATATTATAACCAAGATTTTAAAAATAATTATTATCTTAAGATATTTGGAAGTATGTGAATTTTTAAAAAAAAATCAAGTTTCATCAGTTCCAGAAAAACACAAAAAATACTGTATGGGAGAAAAGATAATTCCTTTTAAAACAGAGGAAATTCCCTCAGTAATTTTTAATTGTGGGAAGGTAAATTTTTCTTTATGTTCAGAAAATTTCTTACCCAGACATTTTATGAAAAAGATGATACATAAATATTATAATACCAAGATAAATCCATCCACTGAAGCCTCTCTGGACATATGGGTAACTGAGTCATTTGTCCATGTTCCTAACCCGAAGCCAGCAGTTCTTAATTATGAAGTCTTGTCTTGACTACAAATACCCTAGCAATGAACTCTTCTTGGCCTGGCCAAAGACAGGAAAGCTCACAGTTCATGTTTAATCCACAGGTAGATGCATCTTCTTATCTGATTTTGAAAGTGGAATGGGAAGGCAAGGACATCCAGAGAAGAGTGGCTTTATCTAACATTATTTAACCTAGGAATATCCCTTATGGAACTAATTAATAGTCTCATTTTTCAGATAAGGAAAATGAAAATGAAGAACTTACTCAAGCCAGTTGCTTCAGCTGCCTTCCAAAACCTTTACAGCATGATCCAGTTTCTAATTGTTTATTTATCTTTTCCCTTGATGGCCATCATCATAACAGGCTGAAATTATGAGTCTATATCAATGTAAGATTTGCAGACATCTAATTTTTTCCTTTGCTGATCAAGAGACAGTTGTACAGATATAAAAAGGTTAAAAAAATGCTTTAACACGACAACAATATTTGAACTGTGATATTTAAGTGATTTGGAGAATTGCAAGTGGCAACACCTAAAGACTACTTTTGTATTCCATTTGTTTTAAAAAATGTTCCATTTGATCCAGGATTCCCGCTTCTGGAAATGTATTCTTATAAACATAATTAAAATATTGAAATAAAAGATCAAGTTATCTTTTATCCATTGGAGGTATATTTGGAAATTCCTCAGTGTACAAAAATATAAGAATTGTTAATAACAAATAGCACTTACAGTATATTATGTAACTATCAGAATTAAAACAAATTTATAATAACAAAAATATTACTCTGTAATGTTAAGAAAAAAGTGGAATATGAAATAGAAAATGAAGGAAAAGCTAGGACATTTACATCTAGACAAACACAAACTTATGGCATTTACATCTAGACAAACACAAACATATGGCAAATAGTTTTAAAAGACTGAAAGAAAATAGGAATAGTGACTTTTTTCTATTTTTTTTAATTACCTTGTAATTTCTAAAATTTTTGTTGTGTAATTTGTTACTTTAAAAACTGATTTTTTTTTAACCAAGAGAAGAAAAGTATCTTCATTCCTATATTTTATAGATTTTATAAGATGTTTAGAAATTATGAAAACAAAGTTCCAACCATCTTTATTGTCATTCACAGGTATAAACTCTCTCTCTGAATTATTTCTTTCTGATCCTAAGCAATATTATATTCTCAATAGTTTCCTAATAAATCAAAAGTAATTTATTACTATACAATTTATTGTAACTGAATAATAAATTAAGAAATTTGTCTCAGAATGTTTTCTCATAGTATAGAAGATGCAGTTATCAAAGGGGGTCTTTTAAAAACAGTCAGAGACAATGCTCTCTAGTTTAAGACTTGGACAGATGGTCTAGTAAAAATCCCTGTCACCAAAAGGACACATTAAGTTATAATAAAACTGGACTAGAATGATTTGTGGTTGGCTTTATGAATTACCATTTCAGTATATTTTATTGTCCATAACACATAACATTGTTATTATCTAACATATATGTGATAATTATGTTACCTATACATATGCACTTTGTATTCTGTGGTTTTCCCTGTTTGTCCATGGTACTTTCATTTTTTATTGCTTTGTAAGAGAAAACCATGTCATTCTTATTTTTCCTTTAGGTGTTTTACCTATTGTTGCTTATGTTTGAAACAAGAGTGGCCAAAACTGTACAAACTTAGTTAAAATGAGTTTGATCAGAAATTCGTACATTTTCTAATTTGGATGTCTTAACTCAAAAGTATAGTCCTTGGAAATGGCTGCAGGTGTTTACGATCTCCACAAGACAACTACAGATTTAGGGAAATACGTTGATCAAGAAATTAGGGAAAAAATCTCACCGAAACCATCTTCAGTGTCATTTTAAATTCAAAGCCAACAAATATTTTAATCAAAAGAGCAAAACTAAGTTCCAACCTGGGAAATAGTACAAATATAATTCATGCTCCTTTTGTCATTTTGATTGCATTCAGTACCAGAAAAATACTTTGGGTCATGTTTTGTAGTAACATTTAATGTGGTTTTAACATATGACTTAATTTATATCCATTTATGTCAATAAATAAGATATTTACAATCAATATCTTTTTCCATAAAGTGGAGAAAATCAAGTGTTAGGAAAGTTTGAGCCATTTACATGTCATTTATTATTAAGAAATCATAGGGGCTAATCTCCAACTTAAAAACATCATAATATTTTGATACAAGTAAAAGATTTAGCTATCTAATTATTGGGCATATCTCTAACATGCAATAACTGTTATTTCAAATAATAGAGTATATCTCACTATAGAATATTTGGCTTCAGGTACAGTCATGTTAGCACAAAACATCATAGATTAAAACATCATAATATTTTGACACAAAAGTTTTAAAACATCGTAATATTTTGACACAAGTGAAAAACTAAAACATCATAATATTTAGACACAACTAAACATCACAATATTTTAAAACATAATATTTTGACACAAGTAAGAGATTTAGGTATCTAATTGTTGGGCACATCGCTAAAACACAATAACTGTTATTTCAAGTAATAGAGTATATCTCACTATAGAATATTTGGTTTCAGGTACAGTCATGTTAGCACAATGTTCTAAAGTTACCTCAAATAATAATGTATTCTTTTGAATGGTTATGTTATTTATTAACTGTATTTTTATAACTTTTGTATTTCAAATATGTAAAATTTACATAGTTCTAAAGTCAAAATTATGTTGAAAAATATAATATTCTATGAGTCTTGTTCTCATCCCCATTATCACATATCATTATTTAGTCTTTTCCTTCTTGAGTGCCTATGCATATGTGTGTGTGTTCATGCATGCATACAAAAAATAAACACATACATACATGCATAATCTTATTTTCTGTTTTTATAACAGAAAGATAGCATCCTATTTTTTGTTCTTCTGTACTTTACATTTTTCAAATAAATTCTTCTCTCAATGAGTCAATTATAGAACATTTATTTTGAAACAAAATAACATAGCATTTGGGCAGATTCTGAAATTCACTAATCATAAATCTTGCTTGATAACACAGACAGTTTGGTAACAGTGATGTACAGATGCACTTTATTCTAAAATAAATTATGGACATGAGCAATGTATTTGTAAAGATAAAGTAATAACAGCTAACATTTTTGAGTGCTTAAGTGTAATCTACCATTCCAGATAGTTTCAGTGTATATCTTTTATCTCATTACTTTTCCAGCTTTATTCAGGTGCAATTGGCAAATAAAAACTGTATGTAATAAAGTCACACAACATGATGTTTTGGTATATATATATATATTTCTATATATACAGTTTACACTACTTTATACCATACTGATAGACATTTGTTAAGACAATAGAAATGGCAATTGTGCATAAATAATATAAATGTATATTTTATAGAAATCCTCTCTCTTTGGAGTATTAATGTTGATATATATATATAAAACACCTGATTGTGGTAATTAATTCACAATCAGGCTAATTAATATACCATTCAACTCACATAGTTATCTTTATTTTTTTTGGTGAGATTATTTAAAATCTACTCTTTTAGCAAATTTCAAATACATAGTAGAGTATTATACACTACAGTCACCGCCAGAACTGAACCATTCGGCATAGCTGAAATTTTGTATTATTTGACTAACATCACTTCATTTCCCCTCTGCCCTAGCCCATGTGGTAATCACCATTCTATCTTTGATACGATGTGTTTAACTTTCTAAGATTCCACATATAAGTAATATCTTGCAATATTTGTCTTTCTGTGACTGGCTTATTTCATTTAGCATAATGTTCTCCATGCTCAGCCATGTTGTCACAATTACATTAAATGGATATTTAGGGCCGATAGCTGGAAGAGGAACTTGTTCTGTCCACTCCCTGCATTGACCTAGCATTGCAGTGTGTTATGTCATTAAATGCTTACAGTCACTCCATGAAGTGAGACTATGCTTAAACCAATTTTTTCAGCTAAGTTACCTGGGTCTGTGAGAAGTTTAGTCACTTGCACAGAGTCCCAGATTAGAGCAAAGTCTGGTATTAACCTCATTATGCTGCTTTCCAGCCAGTATTAAGTAACAGAATAAAAAATATATATTTTTAAATGTATTTATATTAGATTGAAAAAACCGGAATTAAATAACCAAAAATGAAATTCAGAATTAAAGTAACAGAAGTTTAACCACTTTACACCACTTTATATCATACTGATAGACATTTGTTAAGACAATAGAAATGGCAATTAAATTGTGCATAAATAGTATACATGTATATTTTATAGAAATCCTCTCTCTTTGCGGTATTAATGTTCATAACCTTTCATACACTCTCTATAGCAAGTGTCAAATAGAAACAGATGTAGAAAAACTACATGATCAAAGCTTTTTAAAAAATAAATCTTAAATAATATACACAATAAAAGATAAAACCCAGCTGTACACTATTGCTAAAGAAATTAGCACACAAGAATAGTTTTTTTACTCTTCTTTATTATTGTTATTAACTCTGTAAAATGAGATTCAGTTCTCCACCTTAATATTTATTTTCTTGCCAGAATTGTACCAGATGGAACAATTTTGTATAATTGAAAACATTGATTGGTATGTACTTCTGTTAAGATGTATTATCGCCAAAATGATTCTATTTTATTTTGTATCTCAGCAAATATTATCTTTTCTTTTTATGTCATGTTATGTAACCCTTTTCCATTTTTTCTATTGTTACTATGTCATATACGTAACCCTTTTAAAATAGCCCTTGCTGATTTTCTGCATGTCTTTTCAAAACCAAGCCAACTATAGTCTATAAGGCAACTATGTCAACATTGAATACAGAAAAGGTTAACCCAAAATGTAGCCAAATAACATAACCAATCTACCAAGCAAGAAACCAAGAAAATAGTAAAACGGAAAAGGCCTGCTATTGGATTCTTAAGTAAATATTTATGAAAAACAATTTGGGACATGAAGATTCCAGAGGTTTGAAAGGAATGCTATAAGAAGACACCAATCTTAACTTTTTATAGAAACCAATGGGGTATGGGAAATTGAGCAGGCAATGCATCAACTCAGGGATGCAGAAATAGAAATAGAGATACATATAGAAGTACCACTTAAAGCAAAAATTGCAGAATCACAAATCACAGCTTCTTTAAGTGGCAGATACAAAGGAAGAGCAATCTGCTGCTTCTTGTTGAACAAAGGAAGTTCAACCATATTAAAACAACTGCTGGGCATGCATTATGTTTTATATAATCACTCTGTTCAAGGATAGCAGAAGAAAAAAGATATATATATATGATTGTAATTAAGGAAAGTTACAGATAAATTTATTAAAATTCCTTAACCTAAAAATGTTTCACCAATATTTTCCAATGAACAAGACTATTCTACATTTAAAATTAGTAAACAGAAACAATCCATACAATACCAAGAATGGCCAGTGCTCAGGTGTTCAGATTTCATCGCATAAATTAATTGATTACATTTTGGCTTTATTTGCATCTTGTCTTTTTTCCCTGGCTAGTCTCACTAAAACAAAGAAGGAGTACATAAATAAAGAAAACAATATAGTCATCAGTGTTACCACCCCAAAACGATTATTTTTCATTAAAAACCTCATGAAATCTTTGCCAGGACCCATCTCCAGAAGTGTATCTCCTAAGTTACTGTATTCCCAGGTATTTTATTCTTTTTGTGGCTATTGTGAATGGGATTGCATTATTGATTTGGCTCTCAGTTTGGATGTTGTTGGTGTATAAAAATGCTGCTGACTTTTGTACATTAATTTTGTGTCCTGAAACTTTGCTGAAGTTATTTATCAGCTGAAGGAGCTTTTGGGCCAACACTATGGGGCTTTGTAGGTATAAAATCATATTGTCTGCAAAGAGAGATGCTTTGACCTCCTCTTTTCCTGTTTGGATGCCTTTTCTTTGTTTCTCTTGTCCGACTGTTCTGGCCAGGATTTTGGGTACTATGTTGAATCCAGGTGGTGAGAGAGGGAATCCTTGTCTTGTTCTGGTTTTCATGGGGGTTGTTTCCAGCTTCCAGCTTTTGCCCGTTCAGTATGATGTTGACTGTGGGTTTGTCATAGATGGCTCTTATTATATTGAAGTGTGTTCTTTCAATGCCTACTTTGTCGAGGGTTTTTAACATCAAAGTCTATTGAATTTTATCAAAAGCCTTTTCTATATCTATTGATATGATCATGTGGTTTTTGTTTTTAGTTCTGTTTCTATGATGAATCTCATATATTGATTTGCATACATTGAAGCAACCTTGCATCCCAGAGATGAAGCCCACTTGATCATGGTGGATTAACTTTTTGATGTGCTGTTGGATTTGGTTTGCAAGTATTTTGTTGAGGATTTTTGCATCTATGAATATTATATTATTATAGCACTTATTTATTGAACACTTATTTGAGCCAGTCTTAAAAGTGCTAATGCTCTAAATGCAATTAAAATTACCCATAAACTATGAAGTAGTAATATTCCATTTCACAGATGAGAAGCATAGAACCAGATTAAATAATTTAAATAGTTGAATGAGGTTTTGATACCAGGTCTATATAATTTTGATTTGTTAACCATTATGTAATACTGCCTTTTAAGCAATTTTAGAAGATTTTGAAAAATATCTGTAAACACATGAATAAATAAGCAAAATAATTATTAAGATGTGTGTTACATTTCATTGGGTAAAGTCATTATATGTCATTAGTCTAACACTCTGATTCTTCTCACCAAACACAAGGAAATACCTTCAATACTCTAAGCCTAAAGTTCCAGGCTAATTTTTAACACTAATCAAATAAATATGCCAACAATAAGTTATTGAATTTGAGAGCATTTATCCCATTGTATGATAATGTATGATATACTTAATTATTAATGAAATATTATAAAATTTAGAGGGTGAATTTTGTATAGGGCCTATTATGCACAGTGCATAGAGTTAACTGAGCAAACAAGATTTGTTAAATCAGTGAATATAGAAGCATTGATGGCTTTATTGATTCACCCAGAAGATACAATTCTAAGGAAATCGAATTCAGTTTTGTCTCTCTACCTTCAATGTACATAGACAATTTAAAATAGATGAATTAAGATGACTCAGGGTTAAATGCCAGGAAATCACTTATTTACCGGAGATTGTTGATCCAATTGCTTTCTCCTTTGTAACTGCAAAGTATCATTTGTGCCCCTTTGAAAGTGGATGTGATGTAAACTCTCCACGTGGCAGGGATAAACAATAATAGGAAGCAGATGAAACTCAGCCCCACGGGAATCTGCAGTGAATGAAAGAGGATTTCATTATCTCTGCAGGCAATCATGCAGTAGAAATGTCAGAATACCTGATTTTGTTCATCAGTGAGAAAAAATAAGCAAGCAACTTTATTCACTGCCTTTCTATAGTGGTGAAGTAAACTTAAAATTATTTGATAAATGTGTTGCTTCATATGATATGCCTACAATGGGAAAAAGCAGAAGGATAGTTGTTTAAGATAATTTTAACAGTGAAGGAAGGGCAAAGAGAACTAAAGGCTTGGTTACGGCCACTTATATTTCTTAAAAATATAGCTGAGTAAGAATAAGCCAAGGAAACCCTGCAAAAATAGTCTGCATAACACAAGGAGGAATGCCAGTTTATAAGCTACTTGTTTTAAAATAGTCACTTCCTGTTACTTTGCTTCTTACCTAAGAGAAAAGAGATATAGAAATAGGAAGATAAATGTAAGGAAATTTAAAATACATTTCTTTTATTCATTTATTAACAAAGGAGGCTTATCCATTATACCACAATCTGTGATTCTGCAATTCAAAAAGGTCGTATTTTTCCTGTCATTTTACTAATGAATACACTGAAGTCCTAAGTCAAAGACCAATTAAGTTGTGAAATTTCAGCTCATATTCATACTTGGTTAAGTTAAAAAGTGTTCTTCCACAAGATTGTAAGAACATTTACAGAAGATTCCATTAAAAAGTACTATGAATATTTGCTAGCTACATGCCCATTTTAATGGCATTACAATACATGCACATACAAAAGATAAAACATCTTTCAAATATGTTAAAATAGATATTAACAACAAATTCAATTTTTAAAAGCATCAAATCATTATGGCTAATTCCAGAATTTACAGTTCTTCCAATTTTGTGTGCAACTATTATTTATCAACTACCGAATAGAGTAATATAGTTGCAGTCTTCCCTAGAGTACCTTATTCTCTAGATACAAAAAACAAACAAAAACCATAGTCTAATTTAAAAATTTAAATAAATACAAACAAAACACAACAGGAGCTCAGATTGGTCTTCATCATTTAACTAGAATTGTGTAAGATTTTTAAAAGAAACAAATATAAATATCGTGGGTCATATTTGAAGTCAAGTTTTCATCTTTTAGGTTTTAGCTGCTAGCTTTATGTTATTCTAGATTATATTCTCAGATTCTTACAAATGGTACTGTCAGGAAGCATATATATGTATATACATATTTATATATTCGGGAAGCATATACTTGGGCATACATCTTGTAGAAGCATGATGTATAAGATAAATTGCAATCAAAATGCTAATTTTACTTTTGTCTCCCCTTTTCTTTTCAAAATTTATTTCATTGACAAGTATCTTCCTGTGCCAGTGGGTGAAATTTGGGCACATCTCATGACTTTTTTGTTTGCGTATTGGTAATAGAGAGTCCTATATTCACTTTTAGTGAAAAGAGAGACTGTTGAAACAGAAATTTAAAATATCCAGTCCAAGATGATATTTAGTATTTAATTTCCATTATACAGAAAGACTTTTACATCTTCCTAGCAGTTGATATTCTGACATTTGGTTTAAGAAATGCATGGCCTTTCTCTTTTCCTCCTCTGCCTAAGCATGGGAGAGAGGAGAATCAAGGGAATAAGAAAGATTTTACTTCAACTGATGACTGATGGGTTCTATTTTAAGTTGGTGCTGGGCCTGGCAAAGGTTTAAAATCATCTGTTTTTCTAGTGGGACACTTCAAAAGTTTTTCAGATATTCTCTTGTGGTTCTCCCACCCGTACTGCCATTGAGGCAGATAGATAAGTCTCTATTTCAAATGATAGTTTCTGAATCCTTAGGAAGCTCTTGTATACCTCCAGCTTCTTGCTGCTTGGATTTCTTTGTCCTTATATGTGACCCCATTGGCCAAGGACCAAAGAAGATACTACATTGCCACCAGCACCCTCTAGCACGTGACCCATTTGTTGTATAGGAAGCGTTCACACATCTTTTGCTCCAACAAACTCTGAGTACTGTCTGATTCCAATCCTGTAGCAACTGTCCTGGCCCCGAAACCACAGCACTGGTCTGCTTTCTTAATCCTCAAGATTTCCTAGGTCAGATATTCCCCAAGTTTTATTGGTCACATGCTAGGTTTTCAAGTGGTGCAGTTAAAGCACCACCTCCTACAAGGCCTCACGTTACAAAGCTGGCAAATATCCCTTTAGGTGAGGGGGAAAATGTAGTTTACAGAAAAATGTTTTCAGGAACTTCACTTCTACATGCTCTGATCCAGGTATGGCATGCTTGATTTCACTAAGTGGTCTAGGATTCAAGGATTCAATTCTAGAACGTGTGTTTCTAAGTCCCGAATTTTGATCTGGCACTTTACTATAGCAGGCAGAACATATTTATCCTGGTACCAGATGGATATTTCATTTATTAGGTTACATAAAAGTCTTAGAACCTTAAGAAAGACTATAATTGAGGAAAATACACACAAAAATATTTTTTATGTAATGAGCTTCAAGCATATCAAAAATTTAGACTTTCATGATAATTTTTGGTGGCTATGTATAGCAAGGGCATGTCTGTGAAGTTCATACATTCTTGGTACACAAGACATTTGTAGTGAAAGTTATGGTGACTATGATGTAAAGAAGTAGGCTGTGTAAAATATGCATCGGTGCATTCTAATAGACTTATTTCAGCAGAAAATAGTTTTAAAGTGCAAAAAGCTAAAATATCAATTCACAAATTCTATGCAGCTTTGAGAATAAAAAAAGACATATATTTTCTTGAAATGCTAAATTAGGGTATGTGTAACAGCTGGTATAGTGTCCCGACCCGCAGGACAGTCGAATGGGCCCTGGAAGGGGGAGTGGGAATGGAGGAGACAAGAAAACACGAGAAATGGAGACAAGACAAATAGCCTGATCAAGTCTCGTTTAATGGTAGCAGTGCAATGCCTTATATAGGCTGGCAGAGGAAGAGGTTGGGCCAGGGTGGTGACGGGGGGCCGGATTTTCTCAAATTACAATTGTGCATGCACCATGGGTTTGTAATTTTCCCGGGCGCGGGATCGCGCCTGCGCGGTAGGCTGCATATCTTCCTGGGCGGGAAAAAAGTTTGCGTGCGAGCGGGAAAGGTTGGCGCGCCCGGGAAAAGTCTAGGCGCCCGCGGGAACAGTTTAGGCGCGAGCGGGAAAAGCTTTAGGCGCGCGCGGGAAAGGTTTGCAATGAAGAACCCGGAAATGTGCCATCTTGCCTCCGCTTTGTGGAGATCAAGCAACAGAGGTCCGCTAATTCCGGGCCTCATGGCTCCAGACAGTATAGATGAACAGGTAGAAGTTGAGAGTATTTGGTTTTGCTGGATATAATTTTATGATGACAATGAAAAGACAATTGGTTGGGCCGGGCACGGTGGCTCAAGCCTGTAATCCCAGCACTTTGGGAGTCAGAGAGGAGCGGATCACGAGGTCAGGAGATCGAGACCATCCTGGCTAACACGGTGAAACCCCGTCTCTACTAAAAAATACAAAAAACTAGCCGGGCGACGTGGAGGTGCCTGTAGTCCCAGCTACTCAGGAGGCTGAGGCAGGAGAATGGCATAAACCCGGGAAGCGGAGCTTGCAGTGAGCTGAGATCCGGCCACTGCACTCCAGCCTGGGTGACAGAGCAAGACCCTGTCTCAAAAAAAAAAAAAAAAGAAAAAAAGAAAAGACAATTGTTTAAGTAGAATTGAAATAAGAGGCAGTACCACTTCCTTTCCAACATTTTAATTACCCTAGATTTTGTTTTTCTTTGCCAGGAGGGCAAAATAATTGTCATTTAATCGGACTCCAGGATTTTTACACTAAGTATGTATTCCTATTCTTTCCTTCTCCTTAATGGACTCAGAAACATTGAGCTATAATTGATTCATTCTCTCTCTTGCCTTTTCTCCTCTTCATCTGGAGAATGTTAACTCTAGTTTGTTAATGGCTTTAATAACTGCCAACAAATTACAATTCTTAGATAAGGTTGTGTCTATATATCAGTGGGCTGATTTTGAAGTTTAATGGCAAAAGTACAGCCAAGAGAGATGACCAGGACGCTGTCAAGTGATTGATCAGATAGTAAGCAGGTAGTTACAAAGTAAACAGAGATGTGATCTGTGTTACCAAGGCTGATGAAAATGATGGTAAGAGATGGTGTAATGGCACTTGCTCTAGTCATGACATTAATGATCAATTTAATAGCAGTCTTACCTATATTGGTCACTCAGTCATATAATCTAACAAAGATTTGAGCTTTTAGCATAAAACATGTATTTTTTTTTATTTTTATAGGTCCAGCACACTGTGTTTTTATTTACTCAACAAATATTCGTTGAGCATCAATTTTTGCCAGACCTTTATCTAGGCCCTAAAGAATTTAGCACTGAGCTGTCTGAGTCAGTGCCTACTCTCACAGGACTTTTATTAACTGACTAAATAAATGGTAAAGATGAGAACTAATATTTATCAGAAATTTGATAAATGCCTATGTATTTAACATGCACCATATACTTTTGGAGCATCTACTAATTATTAGATTTGTATGTTTAGAAAACCATGGCTTATCAAAGGTTAAGGGTGTGGTGTAAAGCTAGTGTGCTTCTGCTAATGTCTTAGCACCTTCACTTACTCTCTATGTGACTTAAGCAAGTTAACCTCTCTGTGCCTTGGTTTTCTTATTTGTAAAACTGGAATAGCTACAGTTTCAATGTCACACATTTATTATCACGATTGAAAGAGGTTATACTTGTAGAGTTTAGAACATATCAACTAATATCAAAATGTGAGTTAACTTTTGGAAGTTAAAAAATAATACATACTTAAACAATAGGTATCTTAAAAGAGGTGTCTGTAAAATGTAAATTAAGGAGTTGAAAGTGTGCAGCAAAAGTCTGAATTTTGGCATTAGCTAACAAATTGTTTCTGAGGCAATTCCTGCTATTTATCAGATGGATAGGCATTTCTTAAGTCTTTAAATCTTAATTCAGGTGTATCTGTTTGTGTGCAGATAGACAGGCAGAGAGCAAGACAGAAAGATTCATAGTTGAGATTTTATCTCTTCTTAATCTCTTCCCCCATCTACTCCAAATTTCTTTTTCAAATAGAATATGTGCAACATATACTAATTTTTTATTTCCTTGAACGTGTCCTTGTTTACAGGGGAAAACTAACTTGCCTGGACTATAGATGTTGGTTTGCAGTGGTGTGAAAATGTCATTCAGTGTCTTCTCTCTTTTCAGACATGAAATCTGATGCCAGAAAGAGAGTCAGAATGATACCAATGCTTTTGGTTTGAGCAATCAAGAGAAGAACAGAGTTGTTATTGAGATGAAGAAGAAATTCAGGAGGAGCAAGTTTGAAGGAATGACTAGAGGCTTATTTTTCTCTGGGGATATGGTAAGTTTGAGATACCTATCAGACATTTACATGGAGATGTAAAGTCAGCAGTTTGATATCTGAATCCAGAATCCATGAGAGCGACTAAGTAGTATATATTTCAGACTGGTAATTCTGTGGATAATATTTAAAACCATGAGACTAGATGAGATGAAGCTAATGAGTGAACGAAAACAGAAAAGAGTATGTCAACCTTTGGAGATTGGGAAAAAGAGCAGAAAAGTGGAGGTCTGAGGAGAAGAGAGGAGTAGACAGAAATCAGGTTGGTGTTGTGTGCTAAAAGCTAAATGAAGAAAGATTTTCAAACACTTTATTAAATGCTATTTACAGGTCAACTATTAAGAGGACAGAGAATTGACCACTGGACTTACAAGCGTAGAAATCATTAGTCTCTTTGATAAGAACAGCTCAAGTGAAACGCCGGGGAGGTAAAAGTCAGATTAGAATAGGTTTAACAGACAATGGTAGAGGAGTAACTGGAGACAACCAGTATAGAGAATACTTCTTAGGGCTTTAGATATTAAAGGAAACAAACAAACAAAAAATGAGTCCTGCGGATCCCAATTCTCTTCTTGTTCTCTGCTTTCATGTCTAACCACCTGGCATGCACCCAGCCTGCATGGAAGGAGGTTGGTGCTATTTCTCCTGTTCTATGATTCCTCATTTCATCACAGTCAATTTTCAGACCTAACTTATACCTGGCTGTCATGAAGTGACCCCAGAATTAAACATTATAGAGAAAAGTTGATATTTTAAAAATTTGAGTTTTGAATCAGAATTTTTAGAAGTACCATTTAGAAATCATTTGTCCTAACCAGTGTTTTTCAATATTTTTCCATCACAAGGCACACTTATAGATAAAAATAATTTGTATATCACATTTGCAAACGACCTTTTCCTCCACATAGATAAAAATAATTTGTATATCACATTTGCAAATGATCTTTTCCTCCACCTAGGAAAACAAATAGAAAATTTGCTAATTTACTTGAAAAATTAAATTATTTCCAAACATTAGTAGATTCCGATTAGTAATAAATGACTTCCTTTTTACTTCACAGCAAATCACAGTATATTACATTTATGTTGATACAATTTTAGAATTGCTAGTATTAGTGACTACATTTAAAAATTAGAAAAATGCAATCTGGAAGGATAAAGCAATCCACAAAAGCTACCTCACTCTGAAATGAAATGATTTATTTGGACTAGACCTAGTTCCTCTAGAGGACAGAGACAGCAGAAGGCACAGGTAGGAAAATCCTGAAGGAAATGAACTGAGCTCAGCAGTCATTTCCTGGCTGGAAATTCTTTTTCTCATAGGATACTGGGAGCAAAATCTCACCGTGGCAAAGAAGGTTCATCTGGGACTTTAACCCTTGAAAAGTAAAGTAGCTAGCAAAAAGCTGCTGTACCTGGAGATCAGGCCAAAGTTGCCTGCCACAATTGTGCTAGAAGCAGGAAACATCAGAAGCTAATATAACTTAATAGATTTCATTTTTTAAGGCTCAAGGGAGAATTTGATATAAAATTATAACAGTTTTCAGTTTAATAATTAACTTTCCAAAGGCATTTACAGAAATGATATTTGATTCCCTTTACAAAAATGTGAAACATAAAACCTTTTTATTTTCTCCATTATAATAATGATAAAATAAGACACAGAGAATAAACAACGTTTGTCCAAGATCACAAAACCAGAAAATTGTAAAACTGGGATTAAGTCAATTCAAAATGATTGTAAGTCAAGCACTGTTTTCACTAAATGAGGTTGTAAGTCATAACAAAAATGAAAATTTGCCAAGAGAATGCATGATTTATATACCAATTGCTAAAAGTGACGTAAGACACTCTTAGGTCACTCTACTTGTCTGCCTAAGTAGTTAACAGGGTACTATGGGCTTCCTGTATTAAAGATCTCTCTGCCAATCATTTTCACATGATTTCACAACTTTAATACCTGCAGAGCCTTAGATGCATTAACCTGACTTAATTTCTAAACCTTAAATTAGAGAAAGTATTATCTGCCAAAAATGTGGATGTGAATAATACAGATTAAATATTCAAAATGAGTACAATGCCAACAACAACATAATGGTCATACTGGTTTAGCCTTAACTTGCGTATTTGGAAAACTCTGCCCTAAGTCAGTCACATAAACAGTGAATCAATTAGGAAAAGTATGAAAGGGTAATATAGAACAATGGAAATTTAAAATTGAGAATTTGAAAAATTAATGTACAAGAAACAGAATTTCAAAGCAGGAGAGAAAAAGCAGATTAAAAAAAACTCTAATGTTAAAATACCTTAGAAATAAAGGAAAAATTACATAATGCCAGAGAAGTCATTTCATCTTATTAATATTTTTTGATATTTCCAGTCAGAATTTCCAAAACGTTAATGAGATAATAAAAATATGTAGAGACCTAGACCTCGATTGCATTTTATTCATTATTTACACAGATAAATAATCCAGGTTATTTACCCAAACTTTTATCATCCTAGATTATTCTCTTTTTCTCACAACTTCCATCCAATTGTCAGCAAACACGGTCAGGTATAACATCAAAGTTCACCCATAATAGGGCCATGCCCATGTCATCACCTGCATGGCTAACAACCTTGTCAAAGCCATCATTACCTCTCAGCCTAATGTACTCTTCCTGTTAGGTACCCACTCCAGCTTCCCTGGCCTAATTGCCTATCTCAAACCCCCAGGCTCAGAGCTTCAAGGCTTTTGATTTGTTTTTACCTAATCTTAGACTGTTCTTCCCTAGATGGTTACGTAGTGTTCCTCTCCTTTTCAGATCCTTGCTGCTCTGTGAGGCCTCCATGAGCCCCCTATTTGAAATTGCTGTGCCACATTCCCCTAATAATCTATAACTCCATCTCTGTTATTATTAGTATTCTTCCAGAGCCATTAATGCCATATTTATATATTTATCTTCTTCCCCTACAAAGCTATAAAATTCTGTGAGGACAGGGATTTTTGTCTGATTTTTAACTGCTCTATCTCCAGGACATTGAATAATAACACTTGCCCTATAGTAGATAATCAATAAATATTTTTTGGAATAAATTCTTCCCCTGAAATAATCTGAAAAATAAACTTATGGAATAACATAGATCTTTACACATTTACTGGTTGAGTTTTCTTTCTGTATTTTCACATAAAACAACCGTCATATCATTAAGCATTTTGTGAAAAGATTCTTAAAAGGGATCTCTACAGAAAAAAAAAAAAGATGTTTAAGTAAATCATTTGTTTTCAATATATACTGTATGTTTATATTTTTGTATTCCATAAAACAATACTAGCCTCAGATGATAGATGACACTTTTTTACTTCTGCTTTACTTCAACTTTAAAAAACATTTTATTTTATCTCAATGTTGCACACTAGCCCTAAACTAGTAAACAGAATTTAATCTACAAAACTATAAGGTTGGTATACAGCTATCTAAGGGACAGAACAAAAAGTAAATATCAATGAAACAATGCTCCAACTTCAGGGCATACATAATAGTATTTCATAAGGGCTGTTTGATGTTTTCATCAATGATAAATTAGACACAATACAAATTTTGGTCTCAGAGCTATGAGCAATAGTTGGCAGGAAACATGTTCAAAATTCAAACTGGTCTTGGTTATCAGGATCATAAATAAATGTAATAGGATTAAGTTACGAGGTCACTGTAATACATCTCAGGAGGAATAAAATAACTCAGCAAAAGAGGCCATAAATACAACTGGATAAAAGTCACAAAATTGTTTATCTATACTATACTATTTATTAGACACTATCGTAGACACAGGTCAAAATTCAAAATGAACAAGCCATGGCATCTACCCTCAAGAGGTTTTTTATTGCAGGGAGTGATAAATAAATAAAATAAAATGCAAGTTGAAAATGTTTTTACATGCTGAAAAAGAGGCATGCAAACAACAGCAACACAGTAGGGAAAAAGAATTATGAGTGAGATCAGTAATATGTCATCTTCCTATTAGCTTCAGCACAAGCAGCCATATAGTTGTTACCCCTTTATCCTTATTCCAAACTGCCAAGAGAAGCAAACAAATCATATTCATTAATCCAAAGGGTTGGATACCTTTATTCAATTATGCTCCAGTTAGCAATGGATGGAGAAGGGAAAAATAACACAAAATAGCATACTTACAGAGGTGAATTCCTGAAGGTGGATGACTGTGTAATACCTCCAAGAAAACCAAAGCTGGAAAAAGGTGCTTCTATATATTACCTATGAATGCTGAAGAGAAGGGGTGAATAAGTGAAATAAGACACTTGCTTGCTTTTTCTTCCCTGCTGGACACTACAAAGTTACTTTCATTGCTTGTCCTGTTAATATCCTAGTTCATGTCTGCTTCCCACCTGCACAGTCATTAGATTCCTAAGGATATTCTCAGCCCTTGAGAAGGCAAAGAAAATGTTGTGCTTGAATAATAGAGACTCTTGAAAGAGAAAAAACAAATCACAACTTTTAAGAGATTAACCTGAAATTTGAGAACAATGTTAGTTCTGTTATTGAACTAATTACTCAGTGAGAGAAGTTCAATGATAATTCCTGGTTTTGATGAGAACCTCACTATTATTTACGTAAGTAAATTACACCTGAAACAGAGAGATTTTTCTTACAAGATTAAAAGCAGTTAAGAGACATCCATAATAAATGGCAGAGCTACCTAACAGAAAATAGAGCAAGTAGAAAATGTTAAGCAAGTGTCTCTGACAAAAAGACCTGGAGTCAGTGGTTGTTAAGGAGTCATAAAACAGGTATGGAGTAGAAGGAGTGTGAGATTGTAGCACCTACATCAAACTCCCCCCACATCCTCCAGCAAGTCACTTAGAAATCTCAGTTGAGATGGTTTGCCATTCTGCCCAGTTATGAAGAGATGACTAGATAATATGCTTAATGCGCTATCAGAATTGTTTCTGTGAAGAAAAATGAAATGTGTCAAATCAGTTCTTTGAGTAGCAACATATTCTTTCTTATTATTTTAGTTTTTGACTTTATAACAGGAAGGTTCCTTTCATGGCACCAAAAAAATCCTACAAGTGCATTTTCCTTAAGTTGTTTGAAGACATCTATGTTTGGATAGTTAACAAGTCACTGGGGAGTTCATGAGTAAGAAAAGGCACAGCCCTGACAGTGAGCCCATGTTTTTATAAAGAATGCCTGCCGTTGAAAGGTCATAGGCTGTGAAGTTGTGGTTAGCAAAAGAAATTAGTCATGAAAACACAGTACAGCCCAGTAGGGATTTATTATGCATGAACCACTTCCATTTTTTTGTTTATTTAAAATAAGCCAGATTGTGAAAGTGTTGAAATTTCCTCGTGACACATAACTTTAGGGGAGTGCCCTCCTCTCCTCCTCAGCACATCGTGTTGATTGAGATTATTTGGAAGATATGACTGCTGTCCAAAACTAAAAGTAAAGCAAGGATTTCAATGCATGGGAAATTCCAAATGCATAAACAGGAAAATTACCACACCTATAACTGAATATTCAGTTTGTTTTTTAGAAAATCTGTGCACATGTACACACATGGTTTAAGATAAAAGTGAATATGGCTCCCCAAGCATGAATGCAAAATGCTAAATTTGGTTACAACAGGCTTAATCAGAATTATGGATTCTAAGTGGGAGAACTTAAGAGCACATGTTCAGCATTTTTTGGAGAAATAATTTTGAAGTACCTGTGATACTTTTAACCTACTAACAAGCTTTGAAGGAATTTAATAAAGAGTTTAAAATTGTTGGAAAAACTTTCCAATCACTCTCTTGAATTTGTAGTTCATTTGTGTTTCCTCTTTAGCTCTCTCCATGGTTCACATTCAGCATCTTGTTTCTAAGAGTGCATATGTGCATCTCTGCTCTTTTATTTCAATATCATTTCAATAGTATACTGAGAGAATAAGCACCTGACCTTGGTGTGTTTGGTTAAAGATTTGATATCATATTATCATCTCAAATCAAAGTTCCATTTGGTATTCTATAATACATATTATTTTGCAACTCTAAATGATAAAAGTTTTGAAAGTTTAATCTATATTTCTATTAAATGAAGTGAGTATGTTGTGTTCAATGTGTTTTATCGGCTAGCACGCCCACCTCATCACCAAATTGCTCTCTCACCTAGGAGGTGCCTTTTCTTAAAATTACAGAGATCTGTATTTTAGAGATATTTCTTTGTAATTTTAGATTGCAAAATCCCTAAAGGTGGTATTAGAGGATATTAAATATCTTCTAATATTAAATCAGGAACACCTTGTGGAAATTAGTTTGTATAAATCTCTCCCTTTGAGTCAAGACTAAAATGCCATGAGTATACGGAAGAACTGGAAGTGAAAAAGGACTGAAGTGGAGAAAAGGTTTAACAAAGGAAATTGAGATATAAAATATTATAATTCAAGATGATTCACTATGACATTTATTCTTTGATTAATACATAGTAGGATATACTAATAAGTCATGATGTATTAATACAGTAAACACTCTATAGTAATCAAAAATCATAAGCAGTATATATGAATCTCAAAGACAAAATGTTGAATAAAAGAAGCTAGAAACAAAAGAATACTTACTCGATGATTCTATTCATATGAAGACCAAAAAGAGGTGAAGGTAACAGAATTGAAACAGAGGTGTAAAGTAGCAGATTTCAGAAACTTCTGATTAACCTTTGGTTGCAAAATTATGACTGAAAGGGAGCATGCTGGTAACATTCTATATCTATCTATACCTATGTTTATATCTATATCTAAACAACTAATTTATCTTAAAGTCTCTGAGTGCCAGACATGGCAGGCAGACTTGAAGATGACCTTCTTTGGTTATCACCTCCTGCTATGTATGTCTTTGTGTATTTCCTTCCTTGAGTGAGGATTGAACACAGTGAGTTTTTTTTAATGAATAAAGTACAGTAAATTCCTTTTATGATTATGTCACATAAGGTTGTGACTTCTGTCTTAATAAACTCACTCTCTTGCCGATTTTGATAAAGCAAACTGCCATGTTGGAGACACCTGTTTGACAAGGAACTGAGAGCGACCTTCAACCATTTGCAAGGAAGGAACTGAGACCTTCAATTGAACAACCTTAAGTCATGCCCAGATTCCTGTCCCTTAGAAACTGTGTTGTTTTGAGATGGCAAATGTTGGGGCAATTTGTGATGAAGCAATACATAATACATCAAGCAAAACATTTCAGAAACCACATTAGCCAGCAAGTTGCTAGTTCTGGATAACTGAAAACTACTTAATGCTATAAAGCAGATTACTTGAAGTTAATTTTTCACTGAATTAATATTTTATTATAGGTAGGTGTGCAAATAGTTATATGTAATGTTTGCTTTGGACTATGGGGACTTCCAAAATGTGAGACTTAACAGTTTCAAAACCATAACAGTGGTTTGGGAAAGCCAGGACAGTTAGTCACTTTACATATTGACTATGAAATTATTTTTATTGTTTATTTTGTTTTTCGAACATGACAGAGGCTTACTATTGGTTATGTAAGTGAATATTCCAAGTAAATTTTCCAAAATAAATATTTCTCATATAAAACTGAGACTCAAGAAAAGGAAGCTATAATTTTTTCTTGTTTTCTTCTCTTTCTCTGCATGAAATTAATATGTGAGAAATCGGTTACTATATTTCAATAAAATAACACTTATGGGCCATATTTTAGAGGATCTGTCTGAATATTTTGCTGTTAACGATGACAAAGCCTTGCTAAAATGTCATAAATCAAGTGAGTAAAGGTCAGTTTTCACCAGAATTGTCATCACTGGTCAGTCTTACTGTAACAATTTCGACATGTAAGGGAGTGTATTAGTCCATCTTCATGCTGCTGGTAAAGACCTACCCAAGACTGGGAGTCCTCACAATCATGGCGGAAGGTGAAAGGCAAGTCTCATATGACGGCAGACAAGAGAAGAGAGCTTGTACAGGGAAACTCCCACATCAGATCTCGTGAGACTTATTCACTATCGTGAGAACAGCACAGGAAAGACCTGCCCCCATGATTCAATTACCTTCCAGCAGGTTCCTCCCATAATACATGGGAATTGTGGGAGTTACAATTCAAGATGAGATTTGGGTGGGGACACGGCTGAACCAAAACAGGAAGGAATAAAGAAAACAAATAGATCTCAGAACATTCAGTATTTTACAGGGAATGGCATCTTCTACAGTAAAACTTGTAGTACAGACTAAGTCACTTCTTCGGGATCGTTATCCTTTAACACACAATCTCCCTCTCCCTCTCCCTTCCTTCCCCCACACTCCAAATGCCTACTTTTAATTGCACATACTTCTTTTTTGCATGGTACCAATATTGCATATGTATTCTTAAAAAGGGTAGAACACTAATGTTAATCATTCCATGATTGTATTATATACTTACATGTGTTTAAAGAAAATATAAAGTAAATCACAAATTAATGTCTTTGAATTTGTTGTAATCTCTATATATATGGTTTCTTTTTTTTTCTAAAAAGCAGTATACATTATTACACATACTAAAGCTGAATAATTTCTAGGACAGCAATTAATTAACCTAATAATGATCACAAACGTGGAGTTGATGTCTCCCTGCATCAGATAATTTGGATAGTACTCAGACTAATTTTCTGAAGTTATTTATCCAATTAACCTGAAGGTTGTTTGTAATTACTACTACTTTTATCACAATACCTTGGGTTGTGGTGTTAGAAACCCTAGAAAAATTTTTAAAATCGTGTTAAAATTTCAATTTGATTACTTGGAGGAAAGCACATATTTAGCCATTTAGATTCATTCACCCATTAGTATGGATAAATTAATCATATATTTATTATTTGTACCCTAGAAGAGAACAAAGCTGGAAAATAAGACAAGTGCATTTTTCCAAGGAGAAGAAATATTGAAGTATATGTGGCTTGTTTGCTTGAGGATTAGATGAAAAGCATCAGGAATAGCCTGGGAACTGGTGCAGATGGTAGATCCCAAGGGAAGAACAGTAAAGAATATCAATATCAAGATACAAGCTGTTTTTATGGTATGTTATACCTGTATTTAAGCTTTGTTAATAACTTTCCCTAATTCGTTCTTCTGTAATATTAGATTCATTTATGTATAGGTGGGAAAACAGAAATACAGTTTTGAGTGCTTATATAGGAAAGTTCACATGTGAGGGTTGAGGTCGCCTCAAACATAATTTAATATTCTAACGCATCTTCACTCCACCTTGTAAATGCGCATACAACCTCCACTTTTTCTTAACTATTCCGCACATTTTTTTAATCTTTATGGAAATCTAGGGGAGGGAAATCATTTCTCTGTCAGGATTAAATTTTTTAGAACTCTAGAGTGCTCAGGATTAACATTTTAAAAATAGGTTTGTATTCCTTGGAGCTGAAGAAATTGAAAAGAAAAATTACAGTTACATTCCAGCAGAAGCATATTTAAGGTAACTCACATATTGATGGCAGCGGCAGCTCATCTGGAGTGGCCTCTGCAAAGATGCTGGCTGCAACAGGGGAAGCATGGCCAGGGCTGTGCACGCCACAAAGCTGGTGGGGACCAGGAACAGGTGGGACCACTCCTTACTGAGTCAGTGGGGCAGGAGACTCACACTCCTGTATATAGCTGCAGCAACCCAGCAGCAGCTCCAGACCCAGGCGTCACTGTGATCTCCCTGTCCAAGAAGTCTCCCCTGCCCCCGCAGACTCAGAACTGCCTGCTCCCACTCCCTGGCCTCTCACCAGTCCCAGTGCCCACTCTGCAAAGTTGTGGCTGTGCCTGGGTGCTGTCACACCGCTGCCAGATGTGTGCATACTCATGGCAGCGCTGACATACCAGCCCCCTGTCCCCTCAGCCCCCTTCCGACTTGGAGCACCGACGAGCACAGGGGAGAGTCAAGGGGTTGCTGAAGACTGTTCAGCGCAGGCCTCTAGACAGCCCATGGCATGGACAGCCATGGCACCATGGATGACATGTTGATGACAGCAGGAGGTAGAAAGGTACCTGGACAGAAAGGAGCAGGTCCCTGCTGAAAACCTTCCTTCAATCCAGAAACAACTTGAAGCCTGGGGCCGGGCTGCCAGTTCCCGGTGGAGTCTGCAGCCTGGAATGAGAACTTAGGTGCTTTTTCTGGGCCCACCCATAGCTGCACCTGGATGGATCCGCATGCACTCCATCCTTTGTGAGCCCATAAACACGTGGACTCAGCCAGGCTCACAGAGATCTTGGGACTACCAGCTGTGGGAAGCAGCCACCCACTTTGGGTCTCCTCGATTCACTGGGATGACCTGCCTATGGAAAGGCGATAAGCTCTCTGGGTCTCCTCTCTGCTTAGGGCTGCACTCATCAGACTGCCCGCCTGTGGAGAGGACCTACCCGCTCCAGGCCTCCTCTCTGATGAGAGCTGGACACTCATCAGGATGACCTGCCTGTGGAAGAAGCTACCCACTTCGGGTTTCCTGAGAGCTGTTCTGTTACTCAGTAAAGCTCCTCTGCACCTTGCTCACCCTCCAGTTGTCCCTTTCTGGACATGGCACAGGAACTTGGGACCTTCTGAAAGGCAAGACTGAAAGAGAGCTGTAAGACAGGGCTGAAACACACCTTTCAACTTGCCACGTTACAGGCAACAAGGAGGACAGAAGAGCTAATGCCCTTTAGGAAGCCCAGACTTAGGGGCTCCCAGAGCCACGGCTATGACACCTACTTTAGGGCTCCACAGTTTCTGTCATCTCCAAGCTTCCAGGTGCCACGACGTTCCCTTTGTCCAGATGTGGGTGCCCACAGAGGAAGCTGTTTGTGGTCTATCTGATCCAGTCACAGGCTGTGCCTGTGCCAGTGTGTGGAGCTGCCCATCTTACCGCAGCAGTCAGCGTGCCTGACTGTATCCAGTTGCTGGACCCTGTGCTTGCTCGTTCACGTACCCCTTGCCACTCCATGCCTGGCTTGCCCTTGGCAGGCATGGGATCCGGGCCAGTAGCATGAACCAAGAGCCACCTGCCATGCCAAGTGGGCAGAATGAGCCCAGATAAACTTGGGCAAAGCGGTCACCAGCCACAGAGGTTTCCAGCTGGAAAAGCAAAACCCAAAGGAGCCTGTGACAGTATAAAGATCTCAAGTAAAAGCTTTGGAATAACTTAATTGATAGACTGCTCAGCTGTAGCCAGTGTGAAGATGTCCACATAGCCCACATCTGTCCTGCTCTATGGAAAGTAAATGATAACCATCATCATTAAAAAGCAGTGGAGCACAATGTTGAACTGTGCAGCATCTACAGGCATTGTCCAGGTTCAATGTCTAGATTTGTCACCTGATAGCTTCGTGATTTGCGTACATAACTTAACCTTTCAACTTCCTCAGTGGTCAAAAAGACCAGACTCATTGTTAAAACTTTGAATCAATTAACGTGGCCCCTAATATGTGATTTCAATTGGCCAAAATGGGTGGGGTGGCGGTTAGGGTGAGGTGGTTCCTGAAACTTCACTGTATTTTTTCTGAAGCCTGATAGATACAATCCTAAATGGAAAGATGGAGAATCTGAGGAAGGAGACAAAATACAGAAGATTAGAGAATTATATTATAAAATGAATATGGTACAGTTATGGCACATGGAGCTAAGAAGAATTTGATACATCTACTAAAAATTATAGACATCTGTAATGCCAATAAAACCACCAGCTGAGCTATAAGAATCTGTGACTAAAAATATGTAAGAATCAAAATAACCAACCTTTGGGCTGCCAACCTTCCAAGAGTAGGAAGCAGGTTGAAAAAAACTCATCAGTCTCCAAAGAGCATATGAAACTGCATAGTCATTTCACAGGTAGCTAAAGATGATAATGGAAAAGACAGAATCGCCAAAAGAGAATGAGGATAAAAATGGCTACTCCCAAGGAGCAGAATCAGAGCTGAACATGAGATATATTCCATTCCAGAATGGCAAGCTATTTAAGTATCTGCCCAAGAAGATCTCAGAAGTTTGAAGGACCAGTGTCTACTGTGTTGCTCTGATTCTTTCAGTTGCCAGTCGGAGTATTTGTTGTATTTCCCTGTCACTGTTTCACCATTGTATGTCAGGTATGCTGAAGGTAGGACTTCAGGCATTGAAGTCAGGCATTAATTTGCCTCACACAGTGATTTGCAAATTAAGGATGGTCATAACAGACGTTAAAGACCAAAAGTCTTCACGGCAATACCGTCCATAGACACATGTAGTACTCAAGTGACTGAAGTTACCCTTGGTGACCAGTGGGAGCTTGCCCTTGATATAGTTGATTTGGTGTTGCTACATCTCCTGTGGGGATGATCCCTATCATGGACATTGTCCAGTTAGAAGATGTGGTATAAACTTTGTCCCTGATTTTAGCTGATGTGATTAATGGTATCAACTCCAACACGGAAGACATTCAAATCAGTCTCAACTCATTGGACAGGGCTGTTTTTGACGACAGAACTGGCTAGACTTCTTTGTGGGTCAAGGTAGTATTTGATCAATTATTAACACATCCTGCTACACCTGGATTAACGTCTTAGGCCAGGTAGAAAGGTCAGTACAGAAAATTAAGCAGAAAGCCATCTGGCTTTCTACGATAGACATTGAGCATTTATGGCCTTTGTTCAGCTGATTGGGTCAGGCATTGTCTCTGGGGACCATGATTGAGGTCAGCACTGAAGTTTGGTCTCGTACTGCTGCTTGGAGTTATGTTGGTGGAAACTTTAGTTAAATGCTGCATAAAACAGATTACAGAGATTTTGTCCCAACTCACTGTTAATCAGATTAATTATTAGGGTCAACAAAGTAGCAGTCTCATGGGGAAATTCACCAAAAGACACAGAAACAATGTGTTACATAGAAATAAGGAGAGCAACTATTGGGAGCAATTATCCATGGGTCTCCTATCTTTCTTCACATTTTTTGAATGTGAGATATTAATGTCCCTTTGCTTCAGACTATCATGTCAAGTATGTTTTTATAGTGAAAGACTTTGGGAGAAAAAGGCAGTAACGTCCTTTGAGCATAAAAGAACCATGTTTCTTTTTTTAACTTTTTAAAATTGTTTTAAATTTTTTTAAAAGCCTAAAATTGATTAGAAAGAAAGTAAAATATTGATGCAGTAAATTTGGGATGGCTACAAATAATTACCATCAACATAAATAAATGGAGTTCTAGGATAAATTCTTTGTGGAATACTAATGGTCATGACAGTCATATAAGAAGAAAATTAAATATTTTGGTGAGGAGATACATTTGAAAACTGCTAAAGAATTAACTATTTCCACTTTTCTGTCTTTCTAAATAGTTTTCTTCATAAAGTAACAGAAGCATTATAAAAGGATAAATAAATGACCATCATAATGACTTAAAAAAAAAATGTTTCTTAAGCTCAAGATCTCTCCCCGTAATATGAACCCTGTGTGTTCAGGTGACATCTGGCTGTCTTTGTATTGTCTATGGGAACTGGGACTGGAGAAACTAGTCCAAGTGAATGCTAATATTCTGCTTACTGCTGTTGCTCTGAGTAATAAACTGTACTTTATTTCTGATTCATCACCTTGTGTCTTCCACAAATTAAAACTGTGGCTGGCTAAATTATTAGCTTTCAAGTAGGGTGAAAATCTCAGACTTGTCATAGATTGTGATTGTTACTTGACAGGGCGAAATCAATATTAGTTGGTAGGGCAAATCATACTTACCACAAAATATATTATGTAGCATAAAATTATGCTCACTGATTTTTATCACACTGTTTATCACATATGAAAAAATTCATACAGACATGCATTGAAACAAAAGGGACTGCATTATATACATGTGTCAGCTCAAACGTCATCACCTGCTTTAACCTCCTATACTGCTTTAAAATAATTCACCTATTAATTTTTAAAGAAATATGTTCAAATCTACCATTGTGTCGATGTATTTGCATATTACTCTTTATAGTTCTGCCATACTTTTGCTTTATTTTGAATTCACTTTAATAGTCATATGAATCTTTAGAATTTTTATCTTTCTCTGGTGGACTGAAACTCTTATATACTGATTATCATTATTTCTTGACGTGAAGTCTAAAATTTTATGAAATTAATATAGCTATGCCATCTTTCTTTTGGTTTAGGATTTAACTAGTAAATATATAAGATAATAGATATTAATGTACATATGTGTGTGTTTGTGTAATTATTTTCTCTTCAAACTTAGCTTACCCTTATAGATATATTTCTTATGTTCCTTATAAGAAACATATCTATAAGAGTATATGTTTACATGTGCTTACTTACATATCTATAAGGGTAAGCTAAGCTCTTATGTTCCTTATAAGAAACATATCTATAAGGGCAAGCTAAGTTTGAAGAGAAAATAAGCTAAGTTTGAAGAGAACATAATAAACATATAGTATTATTCTTTGGTTCTTTTTAGCTATAGCCTATAATATTTGTTATAGGAGTCAGTTAATTGATGTTATTGTACA
Source organism: Piliocolobus tephrosceles (assembly GCF_002776525.5). Lineage (NCBI taxonomy): Eukaryota > Metazoa > Chordata > Mammalia > Primates > Cercopithecidae > Piliocolobus > Piliocolobus tephrosceles. The sequence continues at coordinate 91,103,945 of NC_045441.1, forward strand.
TTTATTTGGATCTATTCATAAAATACTGTATTTATAAACATTTATTTATAAAATATTTAATTTGTCATCCTTTTTATTTCTTTTTAAATTGTTCTTTACTTTTTTATGACTAAATGTTGCTTTCTCATGGTACAATTGCTTTTTCTAGTATTTGTGGTACATGTTATATTTCTATTCTTTTCTTGGTTATTCTAAAAAATTTAACATGCATACTCTGGTCATCAATATTCAAAAATAACCAACAATTTTATCGCTAATCACATCACTCTGAGAACATTAAAACACTTTAAGCTGTTCATTCTATTCTAAATCACATCCTATTTTTAGCTATTTCTTTCGTTACAATATTATAGAATTTTAACTGTTTTATACATAAAAATGTGTATTAGTATGTGTCCCTGTGTATACCAATTTCCATGCTCATTGTTTAGCATTGTTCCTTGTATCTCATGTCTCCTACTGGGATCCATTTTTCCCCCCTTAATTATAGCTCTCGTATTTCCATTATTCAGGGTCTGTTGCTGGCAATCCTCTTTGTTTTTTAGAGTTTAATTAAAACATTTTTTCTTGAAATTAAAATGGTTTTTTTCTTGTTCTGAGAAGTAAATTTTACAGTGTGTTTAATGCTAGAGAATGGATATTTTATCTTGTTACTTGGGGGGGATTTTCACTCTCCTTCTACCTTCCGTTGTTTTTAAGTAGTCAACAATTGTCATTCATTTCCTTTTAGGTAGTAAATTTTGTCTTTGGTGGTTTAAGATTTCGAAATACCTTTTCCTTGAGATTTGGCACAAATATAGTGTTTTTCTATGGTTGATTGTGTATGTCTGTATAATTATGCTGCTTGGGTATTATTTGATTTCCTATGTCACAATATTAGAAATTTTTCATTAATTCTTTGAAAATTATCAACCAATAACTATTTAAATATTGCCTCCTCAATATTTCACCTTTCCAGTGATTAGATATTAAATTTTTTATTCCCTATGTAGCTTAATTCCTATTCCGTATTATCTATGGCAGACAGAATTCTATAACAGCTCTGAGATCCTTGTCCACAGAGATTATATACCCCCTATATAATCTCATGGGATAATCACCCTTAAGATTAGGTTATATGACACCGTTGACTTTAGAAAGAGAAATTAACTTTGGTGAAATTGACCTAATTCTGAAAAAGAAATGGTTGAAGAAAACAATAAATTCATCAACGGGACGCAGTGGCTCATGCCTGTAATCCCAGCACTTTGGGAGGCTGGGGTGGGTGGATCATGAGGTCAGGAGTTTGAGACCAGCCTGACCAACATGGTGAAACCCCATCTCTACTAAAAATACAAAAAATTAGCCAGGCATGGTGGCACGCACCTGTAATCCCAGCTACTCAGGAGGCTGAGGCAGGAGAATTGCTTGAACCTGGGAAACAGAGGTTGCAGTGAGCCAAGATTGTTCCATTATACTCCAGTGTGGGTGACAGAGTGGGACGCCATCTCAGAAAAAAAAAAAAAAAAGAATGAATAAATTTATCTAATCCTTGATCAGATCAGTCAAAATGTCAGCCTCTAAGTTTGCAAGAGCATGGCAGTTAATTGAGAGAAAATCTGCAACAAGAATATAGTCATGATCTTGATATAGTTCCTTTCTTGTTCAATGAGAAGTAAGAACCAGAGGATTGGTAACCGTCCAAGAACTAAGTATTGACTTATATTCTGGAGGTTCTGTAGAGTGACCCAAAGAGAAGAGCTACAATAATCTACCATGGGATTAAGAGTATTATTCAGAATTTTATAAACTAAGAATAATCAAGAGTCCAGCTGCTACTCTTTGTCTTCATTATTTCTTCTTCTAATGTCAACTATTATTTTAGAAACATGGAGGACATGTGCAAGTTCGTTACATAGGAATATTGCCTGATGCTGAGGTTTAGAGTATGGATCCCATCACCCAGACAGTGAGCATAGTACCCACTAGGTAGTTTTTCATCCCAGGCTCTCCCTACAACCTTTTCCCCTCTAGTAGTCCACAGTGTCTATTGCTCCCATATTTATGTCTACATGTGCTTATTGTTTAGCTTTTACTTTTCAGTGAGAATATACATTATTTGGTTTTCTATTCCCCCCTGCATTAATTCACTTAGGATCATGGCTTCCAGCTGCATCATGTTGCTGCAAAGGATATGATGTCATTATTTTTTAGGGCTGCATAGTATCCCATGGTATATATGTACCACCAATCTGCCATTGATGGGAACCTGAGTTCATTCCATGTCTTTGCTAATGTGAATAGTGTAACTATAAACATACTCGTGTATGTGTCCTTTTAATTTATTTGAGAAATCTCCTCCAGACTACTTTCCACAGTGATTGGACTAATTTACATTCCTACCAGCAGTGAATAAACATTCCTTTTTCTCCACAGCCCCACCAACCTCTGTTGTTTTTTGACTTTTTGATGATAGTCATTCTATCTGCTGTGAGATGGTATCTCATTGTGGTTTTGATTTGCATCTCTCCAGTGATTCATAATGCTGAGCATTTTTTCATGCGTGTTGGCTGATTTTACATCTTGTTTTGAGAAGTGTGTGTTCGTGTCCTTTGTCCATTTTTTAATGGTTTTTTTTTTTTTTTTTTTTTTGCTTGTTTATTTATTTAAGTTCCCTATGGACTCTAGATATTAGGCTTTTGTTGGATGCATAGTTTGTAAATATCTTCTCCCATTCTGTAGTTTGTCTGTCTGTTCTGTTGATAGTTTCTTTTGCTGTGCAGAAACTCTTTAGTTTAATTAGGTCCCGCTTGTCTATTTTTGTTTTTGTTGCAATGGATTTTGGGGACTTAGTCAAAAATTCTTTGCCAAGGCTGATGTCTAGAAGAGTATTTCCGAGGTTGCCTTATATATTTTTATAGTTTGAGGTCTTACATTTAAAATCTTGGATCCAGGTTGAGTAAATTTTCATATATGGTAAAAGGTAGGGGTCCAGATTCAATATTGTGCATGATATTCTTAAGATGTAGGGCTGTCTAGTAGGCCCTTTCTGGAATAGCTCAGCTTCTGTTGATAGAATCCTAAGACAGGAAGAGAGTTCTAAGACTGCCTTTGTGACTCCTCTGCTGAGGTGAAGTCAGAGAAAGGAAAAGAAAAAAAGAGAAGAGAAAAATCCTTCTCGAGATAGGAGAAATAAAATAAAGAATTACAGTCACTTCAAATTGTTTTTAGTTAGAAAGTCACAGTTTAAAATGAGAGTTTTATTTTCTCCTCCTAACTACAGAAGTACCCTTGTAATTATTTAGATTTGGGTAATTTCTATATTCCACTTAATTTCTTTTGTGTGTATATCCTAAGTAGATAACAGATAAAGGGACTCGTAAATTAGATGGGCAGATAGATAGATAGAAACATAGATAAATACATGGATAAATTACACATATGCCCACACATTTGTACAGAGAGAGATTAGAAAAATGGAAAGCTTAAAAAGACACAAAAGAAGACTCTATAAAAATACTTTAAAATCTCAAAAGGAAATGAAGTAAAAAACTTAGGACTGAGGCCTTCAAAGGGATAGAGCAAATTTCATCCTTAATATTAAAAGGCATCTGTCTCTTCCCTCTCACTCCCTCTCTGGGGCAGTCTTCCACATATTAAAAAGGCAGACTCGGACAGCATATTTGCATTTTATTTCGTTATGGTCTAGTGGTTTAAATTTACTCTGATACCCTGCATTTGACTTTCATAATATAGAATAAATCTATTTCCTGAATTATTTACCCAAATATTTTTAACAAATATCTCATAATTTGTGGACATTCAAGGGGTTTAATTCACAAATATAATAAAATTTAAGTAAATGAAAGAACTACTCTCATCACTTACAATACCATCTAGTTGAAGTCTTGGAAAGTAATGACATTCGATGATAGATTTCAAGATGTAAATATTTTGGATATGTCAGTGCAATAATAGCATTAGCTTTCTAAGATTGCATATCAAAAGAAAGGCATCAACTGCCAAAGGGCATTTAAATACCTAACCACATAGCTAAAGTTATAATATTTTATCCACATGTTGCATTCCATTGACTTTTGGCTTTGTCTGTTGCTAAAAATGTCTTCCAGATGCCACCATTATTGTTATAGATCCATTTCAAGTTTTAGACTACTTAAGTTAAGGAGAAAAATGTTTTAAAGTCAAATGTTTAAGGTATGAACAAATCCTTTGAGGAGAAAATTTAAGAGATTGTTGTGCATTTCTTCCCAATTTTATACTGATATGTAAAATACAAATACATTTATTCCTTTATTGAATTTTTATGAGGCTTTGATGTATGATTTCACTTTTTTACCATTGAAAATAATTTTACAGAATAAACGCAAAATTCTTTTAATTTACGTAAACCAGTTAGGTAAAAAATAATAAAATGTCTTGTTTGTATAAAATTGAAAATAAAGGGGACATTATAGTGGTATTACAAAAAATAGAATATCAAAGATTTGCTATTGCTTCATGTTATGCACTACAAATCACAGTTGAATTTATTAGCATTTACTCATAATAAGGCTTTGTAGGTTGATATTGAATCCCAGTATTAGATGATATAAAAATAATTCTTCTTTTAGATTTAGAGAAAGCAACAGGCATTGCAGTTATAATGAATATGCCAATACTTATTTTTATTTAAACTCTATAACTTGAATTATTTATTTTATTTTTGGCTTATACTCATTTTAATATAAAAAAGTCAGAATTGCTTTTCATTTATTGTAACATACTCTTTCTAAACAGTGCTTTTAAATATTCAATAGAAATCATGAACTAAAGTTAAGTTTACTTTTAAAGGTGTTAACTCAAGTTTTTTTTCTGTGTCTACAAAGTGCCCAGTACTGTACAAGTTACAGTACAAATTAGAATAAGCATAGGCAAACTAATTCACCTTTATTGAACAGATGATATTTTCCAGGCACTGTTCTAAACCCTTTATATGTACTAACCCATGTATTTATCATAATAACTGTACAAAGAGAAAATTATTTTTTCTCCCATTTTACAGATAAAAAATTAATATTTAACTTTTGTAACTGTTTATTAAGTAAATGAAGTGAATATACTCTTATACAGTACTTATTTTGTGTTTTACTGGCAAAATTATATTTCAATCTTACGTCAGGTAGAAGAGGTCATTGAGTTTGACCCACTGAGGAGTTCAATGGGAGACTGGGATTGTAATTGTCATTTTTCTACAATGAGAGAAAATTATATAAAACAAAGTAAAACATATATTTTTACAAAATATAAATAGCTTTATATAGGCAATATGGGAAAGTAAAGAAACATAGAAAACATATATTCCCTGCCCTCAATGGTGGAACTAAATTCAAAACAAACAAACAGAAGAGTGGGATCTGTGATTTACTGTGGTCTGGTGAGGTAGCCAACTTATTCAGAATATAGTGAGATTTGGATACCTTTGCAGGTGAGCTGTGACTAGTAACAACATGTGGCGACACAGAAAAGTAGTCAATATGTATTATGAAGAACAGGTGGCATAGGAGTATTGCGATTTCAGTCCTTCGGAGCTCTGGGAAAAGTGAAAACAAGGCCTCAGTATTGGAGGGACCAAGGTAAAGGATCATTCATAAGACAGCAACTAAAGCATTGAGACCCAGATACTTGTAGAAAGGGACTGGAGCACCAGGAAACCAATCCCCAAATGCAGTTATTAGACATGAAGCCTGAGCTCAGAGTTAGACTCAAAGCTTGGTGGGTTTCATTACAGGTTCCATGAGGTATTTAATCAGACCCCCTTCGTTACCCAGAAAGTAGGGAAAATGATGGTGCTGAGCCTGTCGGGGTTTTCAGGTAATCCCAGATTTAAGAATTCGAGGGAATCAAATTTATATTTATTATTAGGATATGTAAGAACTATAAAATTTCAGACTAGCATAGAAATAATGGTTTTTAATGAAATGTAGTTTTCTTTCTCATAATCTGATATGAAACAAAATTGTGTATTTGTATAATCGACATACTCTTCCTTACCTCCACTGTGGGGTAGCAGACTGATTCCATCTTAATAGTCCAGGTCAATCACCCCAGGCAACACTGCAACTTTCTTCTTAGCCTGTTGACTTAGAGGAAGGAGGAGCCCAAAGTGGCCAAGTGACAACCTCAACTTCCAGTTCAATGGAATCTTTGTTATTTCTCCTGGTGGCACCATTCCTCCCTATGGAGCTAAAACCTCTAGGCCAACAGAACATAATGTCATGGGGAAAGGAAGCAAAAATTTTGCTAATGGGTCACTAAGGGTGATGGTAAGTTGTGCCACTTCCAGTTTCACCCCTTGATTCCTGGACCTGTGAATCCTGGCTGTGGGAGAAACAGTACCATACATTACACACCAATTCAGAGCATACACAACCTTCTGGAGAACTTTGCCCCAGCCCTGCAAAGTATTGTCACCTAGTTGGTATTGTAATTGTGACTTCAAAGGCCATTCCACTGTTCTATCTATCCAGCTGCTTCAGGGATAACATGGTAAGACTAAAGAATTCCATAAGCATGAGCCCACTGCTACATTTCTTTAGCTGTAAAGTGAATGCCTTGGACAGAGGCAATGCTATGTAGAATACCATGATGGTGAATAAGACATTTTGTGAGTCCACAAATGGTAGTCTTGGCAGAAGCATTGCATGCAAGATAGGTAAACCCATATTCGGAGTAAATGTCTATTCTGATGAGGACAAACCACTGCCCTTTCCGTGACAGAAGAGGTTCAATATAATCAATATGCCACCAAGTAGCTGGCTGATCACCCCGAGGAATGATGCCACATTAAGGGCTCGGTGTTGGTCTCCACTGCTGGCAGACTGGGCACTCAGTGGTGGCGATAGCCAGGTTAGCCTTGGTGAGTGAAAGTACATATTGCTGAGCCCATGCATAACCTCCATCCCTGCCACCATGGCCACTTTGCTCATGGGCCCATTGGGCAATGACAGGATGACTGGAAAAAGAGGCTGAGTGGCGTCCACAGAACGAATCATCCTATCCACTTGATTATTAAAATCCTCCTCAGCTGAGGTCAATCTTTGGTGAGTATTCACATGGGATAAAAATGTCTTAAGTTTTTGACCACTCAGAGAGGTCCATCCACATACCTCTTCCCCAAATTTCTTTGTCACCAATTTTCCAATCATGTTTCTTCCAAGTCCCTGACCGTCCAGCCAAATGATTGACTACAGCCCATGCATCAGTATATAATCACACATCTAGCCATTACTCTTTCCAAGCAAAGGACACAACCAAGTGCGCTGCTCAAAGCTCTGCCCAGTGGGAAGATTTCCCTTCACTGCTGTCCTTCAGGGATGTCCTAGAAAGGGACTGTAGCACTGCAGCTGTCCACTGTGAGGTGGTGCCTGCGTATCGTACAGAACCACCTGTGAACCAGGCCCTAGTCTTCTCTTCCTCCATCAACTGATCATAGGGAACTCCCAATGAGACCTTCGGTGCAGGCTGGGGGAGAGAAGGCAGGGTGGCAGGAGTGAGGGCCATGGGCATTTGATTCACTTCCGTATGTAACTTACTTGTGCCTTTAGGAACTACTCAAGCCTGATCACATATACACCACTTTCATTTGATGGTGAAATGCTGCTGTGCATGCCCAGCTTTATGGCTAGATGGGTCAGAAGGTACCCGTACATGATAGGCAGTTCAGGTCGCATGGTAATTTGGTGACCCATAGTCAAACGTTCAGTTTCTTCCAAAACCTAGTAACAGGCCAAGAGCTGTCTCTCAAAAGGAGGGTAGTTATCTGCAGAAAATAGCAGGGCCTTGCTCCAAAATCCTCGAGGCCTTTGCTGTGATTCACCTGTGGGGGCCTGCCAAAGGCTGCAAACAGCATCCCTATCTGCCACTGACATCTCAAGCACCACCGGATCTGCTGGATCATATGGCCCAAGTGGCCTGGACCTGTTGTAGAGCCTTCTCTTGTTCTGGAGCCCACTCAAAACTGGCAGCCCTTTGGGTCACTTGATAAATGGGCTGGAGTAACACACACAAATGAAGAATGTGTTGCCTCCAAAATCCAAATAGGCCCACTAGGGGTTGTGCCTCTTTCTTAGTTGTAGGAAGGACCAAAAGCAACAACTTATTCTTCACCTTAGAAGAAATATCTCAACAGGCCTCACACCCCTGGACTCCTAAAAATTTCACTGAGCTAGAAGCCTCCTGAATTTTAGTTGGATTTATTTCCCATCCCCTAATTGGTGGTGCAAATGTCTCACCAATTAGTCCAGTGTATTTGTTACTTCTTGCTCACTGAGTCCAATCAGCATAATGTTATCCATGTAATGGACCAGTATGATATCTTGTGGAAGGGAAAACTGATCAAGATCTCTGCAAAAAGGATTATGACACAAAGCTGGAGAGTTGATATATCCCTGAGGTAGACAGTGAAGGTGTGTTGCTGGCCTTGTCAGCTGAATGCAAATTGCTTCTGGCAGGCCTTATGGACAGAAATGGAGAAGAAGGCATACGCCAAATCAATGGCTTCATCCCAGGTACCAGAAGATGTGTAAATTAACAGCTGCAATTGGAGTCATCATTTAGTTAAGCTTATGATAATCCACTGTCATTCTTCAAGATCCATCTGTCCTCTTCACAGGTCAAATAGGAAAGTTGAACAGGGATGTGGTGGGAATCACCACCCCTGCATCTTTCAAGTCCTTGATAGTGGCACTAATCTCTGCAATCCCTCCAGGAATGAGACATTGTTTTTGATTTACTATTTCTCTAGGTAGAGGCATCTCTAATGGCTTCCATTTGGACTTTCCACCTAATAGCCCTTACCCTACCAGTCAGGGAGCCAATGTGGGGATCCTGCCAGCTGCTAAACATGTCTGTGCCAATTATGCACTCTGGCACTGGGGAAATGACCACAGGATGGGTCTGGGGACTAACTGGACCCACTGTAAGTCAAACCTGAGCTATAACGCAATTAATTACCTGATCTCCATGAACCCCCTACTTTAACTGAAGGACGACAGTGACATTTTGGGTTCCCTGGAATAAATGTCTGCTCAGAGCCAATGTACAATAGTCCCTGAAAGTTCTGATAATTCTCCTTTCCCAAAACACAGTTACCCTGGTAAAACGCCAGAGGTGTCCTTGGGGAAGGATGAGAGAAAGGTTAACAGTATAAATTGTCAGTAGTGTAGTGGGGTCCTTCCTCAAGGGAATTGGGGCCTCCCCTTCATTTATGGAGTTTTGGGTCTGTAAACAGGTTCAAGTCTGGAAGTTGATTGAGGGGCCATGAGTTTCTATTTCTATCATTCAAATTATTCTTTAGTCCACTTGACCTGGAAGTTTTCGGCTTATACAAATTAAGTAAGAATGCAGTAGGCTTACTATCAATTTCACTTCTAGGAACACTGTGATTAATTAGCCCTCGCCAAAGCTCTACAGGATTCAGACTATTCTGATTGCTGCTTTGCCTCTGCCGTCCATTATGGCAACTACAACCACCTTGCTTTGACGACTGAGTGCTGCCACTTGGCCCCTGCCACCTCAGGATCCAATTATTCCCATTCCATTTAAGTTTTTCATTTGAGTGACTGTAAGATCTGGTATACAGAGAAGGGCAGTCACAGAGCTCTTCAGGATGCAGGTGTTCGCCCGTTTCCCCAGGACCAACTGACCCATGTTCAACTTCTGTTCACAAGGAACCCTTCTCCACTTCCAATCAAGCTTACACTAATATTATCCATCACATCTTTTTTTTTCTTTAGTTTGTCAGAGCAAACCATCCTAACTTCTTTTATTTAAGCCACATCCTTCATCTCTAATTAACACTGTCTCTAAACATCGCTTTTGCCATAGCTCATGTATCCAGTTAGTCTCCAAAGTCAGTTAAATGTAATTTTTACTTAACCAATATGTATTGGTTAAATTAGTACCACTTCTCTCGCTGCATTCCATTCCCACTGGTTCTGTCATAGTACAGGTCACTCAGACTGTTTAAAAGATGTCTTCAATTTTTACATCTTATTCTCTCTTGTGTTACTTTTTAAAAATATGATTGAAATAATTTCATTCCCAAACATGATAACTTCCATTCCACTTATTGCCAAAAGAATAAACACCAGATTCTTTGACATGTTCTGTGTGGTTGTTCAAATTGTCTTTTGATCTTAATCTCTCAATATCCCCCTATTAACTTACATTTCCTAAAGTGCCCTAATTACTTCCTGGCTTTTAATGTACTTAAGTATTATTATGCTCTTCTTGTCATTATTTATCATCTTTCTATCTCCAACTCAAATATCAGCACACCTTTGAAGTTGTCATTGATCTCAGAGTCAACATTTATTTATCCTTTTTTTATATTTGCACAGGAAATTATTTGAATTAAGAAGTTACTTTATTTTGCCTTAAATTATACGAGAGTCTGAGTAAACTTTTAATTTTTAAAATTAAAATCCTACATCTTGCACAACAGGGCTTCTAATTAAAATTTGTCCAGTGGAATTGTATAAGTGAGGTCAGATGACTTTACATACACCTGCACAAGATGTTACAATAGCCTTCTAGGTCAATGCTGTGGTTAAAACAATAAAAATTAGTTTAAAACCTTAAGAAGTTATTTTTATAATCACAAAAACAGTTCTTAAGCAGAAAAAAGTGAAAAATTAATCATCAAATGATTAATAAATATTACTTTATTAATATTTGGAATTTATGTTCATCAAAAGACATCATTAAGAGAGCAGAAAAGCATCCCTGGGACTGGGAGAGAGTATTTATTATATATGTATATATATGGTAATTTACTTATATGCGCACGCGCACACACACACACATATTCCAATAAATAACATATCCAGAACACATATAGAATTCCCACAAGTCAGTGATAAAAAACAACCTGGAGAGATGGAGGAGGGGTGGAGCAAGATGGACAAATACAAGTTCCACTGATTGTTTCCTCTGCAAGGACACCAATTTAACAACTATCTACACACACACACACACACACACACACGCCTCTTTATAAAAAAAAAAAAAAAAAAAAACAGAGGCCGGGCGCGGTGGCTCAAGCCTGTAATCCCAGCACTTTGGGAGGCCGAGACGGGCGGATCACGAGGTCAGGAGATCGAGACCATCCTGGCTAATACGGTGAAACCCCGTCTCTACTAAAAAATACAAAAAATTAGCCGGGCGAGGTGGCGGGCGCCTGTAGTCCCAGCTACTCGGGAGGCTGAGGCAGGAGAATGGCGTAAACCCGGGAGGCGGAGTTTGCAGTGAGCTGAGATCCGGCCACTGCACTCCAGCCTGGGTGACAGAGCGAGACTCCATCTCAAAAAAAAAAAAAAAAAAAAAAATAAGGTGAGCACTCACAGTGTCTAGTTTTAACTTCATATAGCTGGAAGAGGCAGCAAGAAGGGCAGCAGACAGTCTTGGATCACCAATGCCACTACTCCCTCATCCCCCAGCAGTGGCCTGTGGCATGAAGAGAGATTCTCTATGCTTGGGAGGGGGAGAATGCAGCAAAGCAGAGACATTACATTGAACTCAGCAGTGCCCTGTCATGGTAGAAAGCCAAATTGGGCTGAACTCAGCTGATGCTTACCCACGGAGGGAATATGTAAACCAGCCCTAGCGAGGAGGCAAGTGCCCATCACAGCGGTTGGAACTTGAGTTCTGGCAAGCCTCAGCACCATGAGTTAAAGGTCTCTGGGGTTCTAAACACAGTTAAAGGCAGTCTAGGCCACAAAGACTGCAACTCCTAGGTGGTTCTCAGTGCTGAACTTGGCTCAGAGCCAGTGGATAGTGACGGGGCCATACAACCTACCGAGACACCAGCTGCGGCAGCTGAAGGAGTGCTTTGCCACCCCTCCCCCAACTCCAGGCTGCACATCTTGTGGCTCCAAAAGAGACTCCTTACTTCTATTTGAGGAGAAGAGAGAACAGAGTAAAGAGGTCTTTGTCTTGCATCGTGGATACCACCTCAGCAACAGTAGCATAGGGCAACAGTCAGAGTCTTAAAACACCCTTTCCAGGCCCTAGTTCCCAGATGATATTTCTAGACACACCCTGGGACAGAAGGAAACCTACTATCTTAAGGGAAAGGCCCAATCCTGGAAGCACCCATCACCTGCTGACTAAAGAGCCTTTGGTCTCTGAATAACCACACTTATAACCAGCAATGTTAACCTGGTAGTATTGCTGTGGGACTCGGGTGAGACTTGCTGATTACAAATGAGGCTCAGCACATTCTCAGCTGTGGTGGTTATGTCGAGAGACCCCTTCTGCTTTGGAAAAGCAGGTACCTAAGGTATCAGCACAGCCACAGTGCGGTAGAGCACCAAGCAAGCTCGTTGGGTCCCTAATTTCAGGCCTTCAGTCTTGGATGGCATTTCTGGACCTGCCTTGAGCCAGATGTGAGCCCACTTCCCCAAAGGGTGAGTCCTAAGTCAGTCGTCATTCACCACAAGCTGACTGGAGAACCCTTGGGCTTTAAGAGAACATAGCAGTAACCTGGCAGTACTCCACATAGGTTCGTGGTGGGGGCCACAATGTATTATAATTTGGCATAATAAAAAGGAAAACACATTTGGTTGTTTCTCAAAAATATCAATATTTTCCTCATTTCACTTTTTTAAATGACATTTCTTATAGATGCCACTTGACCATATTGACAAGTGTTTCTTGTAGAATTATCTAGTTGAATAAGGCTAGTAATCTTAAATTGCATTAACTGATGTGTGTATCTACACAAAATCACTCACCAAGTAGACCAATTCAAACTAAATAAAATGCCATAGATTTAACTTGCTTCTTATCAATATATTGGTAGGGATGGTTCTAAAACAAAAACTACTGTCAATAATAGTAAGTATAAAAGTTGACATTGTAGATAAAACAAATCAAGTGCATAGTATTCTCAATGTGTCAGGAATGGAAAAATACTAACTACTTTGGGCAGTATATAATCAATGGAATTTTTCAGCCCAAGTTCAGACTAGTACTATTTGATAAGGTACAGCTAATAAGTAAATATATCAAACAGGTAAATTTCTGTGTGTGTGTGTGTGTGTGTTCATGTGTGTGAACATATATATTTAGTTTGACTAAGCTATTTTTCCTATGCTATTAATAGTTAATTATCTTATTATTAAGACCCCAAAATCATGTTCAATGTCATAGCTGAGAATTGAATTATATCATATTCATAACATATAGGTGTTGAGAGCGGGTGCTTTTTGAGGATAAGAAAAAATGTTAATGACCAAATTGATGTTATCAATTTAAAAGCAATAAAATTCAAATGTACTATATTTATCACCAATTCGCTTTATAAACTTGAATCTATCACCCCAAATTCTCTAATATTTCTCAGGTTAAATTTAAAGGATATATCCTGTTGGCTGAAAATGGAAGCCATATATCATGAAATATTTATGAAAAGAGACCAGCCTGACTGAGACAGATAGATTATCTATTCTAGCACATTGATCACGGTTGGAAATACTGGCAAGAGCTGCAAAAAACTTACTAAAAATAAATGCAAATAAATACACTGGTTGCCAAACAGTACCATCCTATCAAGCTCAATCAATGCATACAAATACTTACATATTTGCTTTAATGACTTGGTGCCTCCCAAAAGAAAATCAAGACGGGGACAGAATATATTAGTTCCTACTGCTTTGTTGTGTCCCTTGGCTAATGCACAGAGGAATGATGATTTGCTTTAAGGTGTTTATACCTGGTAAATGCAGACTGGAAAATGAATCAGGCAAGAAGAACATCCCAGTTTCTGCCCTTGGATCCAATGAAATTCAATCCAACTTGGAATTCAAACCATTCTTTCAGGTTCTATAGGAAGCCTAAGGTAGGACTTCTGATCCCATTTGAGTGGGAAATGAATGTCACAAGAAGCTAATGGAAAATTCATGGCAATCTGATTTAATGATAGCATTTATGTAATATGTGCTTATTTTAAAATTTAAAACAGGATAAAAGAAATGACTACATTATTTTCGCAATCTTCTCTCTCGAGGACTTCGCCCAGTAAATATTTATTGGAATAAATGAATATATAATACAAGGAACAAAGCAGCCAACAAGAGCTAATTCTCCATTGATTCCTACTTCCTTCGATCTCTCAGCAAATGTCTCCAGAGTTCTACCAGCAGATATTTTCTCTTTTGTCTTCAAGAAGGATTTACTTCCATTGCTTCAACTTCCTCTTATATGATGATTTCTCCCAAATTTATGCATCCATCTTGGCATTTCTCTTATGTGTCAAACTCACTCAGGTGTTTCTTCTATAACACAATGTACAGGTTACTGAACACACTTCATAATTCATAAAATCATGCATTAAAACTAACAGGACTTAAGGTAAAACTGTGACTGAAGTGGACTACTAAAAAGCTATGTTACTTTGTACCAGGGCACTAACAAAACAATAAAAATAGCTAGCAGTTTAAAAGAGATGTAAAATTCCCAATAAATAAAGAATGATTCCAGAAAATGTAACATTTGGCCTTAAAAATGGTCGAGGCAATTTTATGGTAGTATAAGAAAAGGTTGGCTTTTCTGAATTATGGAGACAACAAAACTTACAAACATAGTAGAGAAAGTTTACTATAAACACTATAAGAAAGATGTTGTGGGCCAAAGGAGAATAGAGTGAATGGACATCATGAACAGTATTTAGTTGTGTTAGTGCACGTTGTATTTAGTTGTGCTTTCTTTGTGATGGAAAACATTACTATGCTGGGGAAATTTGCTTCTAAGTCAAAGCAAGTCTGCATCATAATGGCATACATCCTACTTAAGCAATTGAGTGCACACTAATATGCATTACAGACAGTCATTGTAATAGAGCAGATAGGATTTCTAACTTTTTATGAAAAAAATCCAACTAGATATTTCATAGGCTTCTCAAACATAAAGGAGCACAGAGTGAAACTTATTATTATCCCTTCCAAACATACTATTTATCATTTACCATATGCTTGGGTTAATGGCAGTGCTGTTATCTAGGCTTAAAATGGTGCCGTAGCAACAGTGGCAATCACTATTTGAGAGTCTCTGAGGTTTGACTGTGGTCCACTCCTGGCAATTCCACTGTTCAAAAATGAACAAACAATTTCATGTTTATAATCAATAGTCACATCTACTAAAATAAAAGAATAGTATTTATATCATTTCTATTGTTATCATTAAGTAAAATGATGCTTGAAAATATTTTGGTACAATGCCCTATACTTACATGTTCAATAAATGATAGGATTATTAAGATCATCTCAACTCCACTGCATCCTTTACGTGACCTGAAGTACAATGTGTCATTCACTCTACTTCCACTATCACAACTATAATCCTGATCCCCATTATATCTCCTGAACTTATTACAATAAGCTTCCAAACTTTTTTTGTCATAATGATTTCTACCACTCCAATGACGTATTTTCCTTATGTTTTATATTTTCCTTAAAAAAATCTAACCCTGGAACTCCCTTGCTCACATTTTTTATACAATAGTAAGATCATATACTTAACACCAAAAATCTGAACCTGATTGCAAATGGTCTACCTATATTATAATATTTATGCGTATAATTTTCACATTATAGAGTCATCGAACACAAGAATAATAGGTTTTTACAAAATATATTCTTTCATGCTTTGAAAATCAGAGTAAAACAATAATTTCTTTTAAGAACAAATTATTAAAATATAATTAAGATTTCCAGATGTCTATTGAGATTAAAACCAGATGGTTTTGAAATATATGCAACTATACTTAGCTACAAGTTATTCTTTTATCTTCTCATTAATAGTATCAAATGACAAGACCCAGTGTTTGAAAACACAAAATCAACAAGGATGTTAAAATTGATTCATAGAAATGTCTTCCACTTTCTTCTCATCATCTTCCAATTTTGATTCCTTCCAACATATCCATATGCAAGCTCATATATACACATTACTTATATATACATTGTTGCCATCTGGAAAAAATAGTTCTGATTGTAAGACCCAAGAGTATCAGCTCTCTCTAACGTTAGAATTAACAAGGTAAAGTATAATAAATTACAATGTGGGATACCATCCATGAGCAAAATTAGATAAAGGTTCCTGTCTCCTATTCATCCCCTATGGACCAGTGTGACCCCCAGAAATAACATTAACCTGTGCTCACTGAGGTTATGTTTTAGTATGCATTTAAGTAAAATTGGAAATAATTGAGTGAATAAAAACAAATTTTTAAGACTTGGAAAATGTATCTATGAGTGATATACATTTATAACACTTATAACAAGACAAGTGGACAATATGGTTTAAATAAAAGGTATTAATGTTTATCATATATGGTTCTTATAAATATTTGCTCTATTGGTACGTATTTGTAACTAACATACAGTTTAACATTATGTATTAGATTAATTTGTTAATATGTACATTTTCAATAATAGATTTTGATGTCTTCAGTAAGAAATATGTTTTAATTATTATCATAACTAAAACAGAACTTAGAGTAAAGTTGCTACTAAGGAATGCTTGCTGAATAAATGAGTAATTTAACGGAAAAAAGTATCTGCTGGCATAAATGATTGGTGTCACAGATTTAATTATCTATGAAACTTTGGCAGAGGTTTTATTTCTTATCTCTTAGTATAATTCACTTTTTAACACTAGTAGGTCTGTATCTCCTTTAGGAATGACTCAGTTAAAAGTAGGAGAGGAAATGGAAATAGGCATAAGCAGCGTGCTAACTAAAGAAAGTGTGGGCTTAAAATCCAAATACTCTTGGTAAAAAATGAAGGTACTCCACAATATCCCCACTGTGCCCTACCTTCCAACTCTAAGAAGGCTCTGTTTAAAAATTACTGCTAAATTATATGCAATAAAAGGTTACTGCTGTTATGATTTTTTTAGAGCCCTATTCAGGTAAACAGAACCAAGGAGTAAAAGCTGTAATGAAGCAATACCTGATTTTAATCCAGTTGTGCTCAAGAATACTACACAGCCAAAACCTAGAATAGCTTGAGGCATAGTAGATAATTAATAACTGCTTTTTTTTGGTTGTTATTGGTGGTAATGGTTTTTTATGTTCTCCAGAATCTTCCATGTTAAAGAGAAATATAAATCTTATGGAGACTTCTGGTTTCAGCTCAGACTTGCAAAGAGCCTAAGAGACATCACTCTCATTCTTACAGTAAAAATAAATAAACAAAATGAAAGTCAATGACTTTTCTTGGACCCATAAGAGAATTGATGTTGAAAAAAAAAACCACATCCCCACAATCTAAAGAGACAGGCAAATCCAGAAAGTCACAGCCAGTGTTTGCTTATCTGGGGCAGAAGCCATGGGAATGGTATACTAGTAGGAACACCTGATGATAATTTTGATGAATCGCTGGAAGCTGACTACAATGAAAAGAGAAAAAGAAACTCCTGAGAGAATGTAATTGTAAGGGTGTTCCCACACTTTTGAGATTTGCCTTCAGGAACCTGATTAGGTTTTCTCTTAAAGGGAAAATATTTTGCCAGATGATGATGATGATTGTTTGAGATTGTTTGAGATGCAGTCTTGTTCTGTCACCAGACTGGAGTGCAGTGGCACAATCTCAGCTCACTGCAACCTCCATCTCCCGGGTTCAAGCGATTCACCCCCCTCAGCCCCCAAGTAGCTGGGACTACAGACGTGCACCACCATGGCCAGGTAATTTTTGTATTTTTAGTAGAGACAGGGTTTCTCCATGTTGGACAGGATCGTCTCAATCTCTTGACCTTGTGTTCTGCCCGGCTCGGCCTCCCAAAGTGCTGGGATTAAAGGCGTGAGCCACCATGCCTGGCCTTGCCAGATTATTATTCCATCTGAGGGGAACTATATTTCTCTTACACTAGCCCCTTCGATTCTTCCTATATCACGTTAAGAAGGAAAATGCTTAAAATCTGCTGTGTAGGTCACATCCCACGGACCCAGGTTTGCTAAAAGAAGACTGAGATTTAATGGTAAAATTATAGAATGCTTTCCCTTCTCACACCTTGACACCACACCAATGGGGTACAGTATAATAATAGAAATTAGAGCTGAAATTTTGTAAAGCACAAGTTTTCTTTCAGGAAAAGTACCTATGAAATCCCCACATCAACAAGGGAGATAAAAATAAGGACAATAGAGGACATGGAAGCCTCTGGAACATACAGCTACAGCAAATATTAAACCCAGCTTAACTTATAGCACATGTAAGGGAGATAGATGGCTGTGCTTTAGTCGGAGTAGGCTGAGTGGGTTTGGAGTACAGGTGCACAACCCCACACATTATGTAATCACTCCACATGAGGCACATTACATAACCATTCATGTGAGCTCATGCTTGGCTCTGAGCCCCTATTGTCTGTAAAAGGTATAATTACCCTGCTAATGCTGTACATACAGCTTGCACTGAAAGACAGAATAAAGCCATGTTGCAACTACCTACATTTCCTCAAGAGTTTTTCCAGCTACCCACCACCTGCCCACAAACTCCCCTCAGACTTCAACTTGGGCTGGAACCTGACAACTGGCCTTGCTGGCAGGATCCCAAAGTGAGTGAGCCTTCAGTTCCTGCTGATTCCTGGTCAGCCATGTGGCCGCAACATGGGTTGTTGTACCCAGTGGCAGCTGCACTGGTCAGATGGGCTCTGGTGGAAATCTGGGCAGTGATAGATGGACCCCCCATGAGCATGGAGAAGGCACTGAAGCAGCTGGAAGCACAGAGCACTGAGAAAGAGTGAGACTGCCAGCAGAGTTGGATGGGCATTTTTGACTGTGCTGTAAGAAGTACACACACAGTTCCTGAGTGATTAAGCACAGGTAAAGGACCTCCTGGCTCAGGGGGCACCCAGAGGCTCAGCTTCACAGCTTGGAAAAAGAATTAGAGGCCACTCTGAAAGCAGGCCTGAGCCCATCATCTTGGCTAGAGACCCCTACTCAGTCCAAAACCATGGACGAAGAACCCTCATTGCAGGTTCGTGCAGTGGTCTGTCAGAAGGTAGATCACGAACAGCCATTGGGGCCCAAAGGGCGGGCCTAGGGACCCCCTACCATAATGCAACATACTTCATATATTGCCTATACCCCAAATGAGTTGCAGGAATTAGGCAAGCAGTGCCGCCAGCACATCAAGGGAACCCCTGTCCACCTGGGCGATTCGTCTGTGGGATGAGGGAGGAGATTGTATCTTCTGTTCCATCTCTGAAATGGAAAAGCTGGCCTCCATCACGACTCATCCCTCCTTCCCTCAGTGGTTGCAATTGAGCAGGCCGTTAGTGGCCGGGCAAGATGACCACACCCTGACAGAATGGCTATGGGCAGCCATATGAACTATATGGAACAATGCCAGTGAAATACTCAAAACTGAAGTAAATGGCAGTCGTATGCTGAGTTGGTGCAAGTCATCCAGGAGATGAATGTACAGCAGGCTATCTTTGACCTGAATACCCACAGGCCAGATGATGAACGTTTTACCTCTTACATGAGGGATCTCATGTTGGGTTCTGTGCCTCTGAATACTGTTGGCTCCCTAGCTGCTGTCCTCACCCTGTACATAGGGTGCCACATACATGAAGTGACGACTACCATGGTGGCTCTTGGGGAAGCAGAAGGCCATCAGCAGGACTGAGGGGTCTGCTCCATAAAAAATGGGAAGGTCCCTCATCTGCAGGGGACCTCCCCTGTGAGAGAAAAGGAGGCCCCAGTGAGTGACACACTCACAGATATGGATAGATTTGATTTTGGCTGGGGTTGACTGAGAGAAAACTGATAAGCAACCCAATGAAATAGTCTTAACTTTGTGGAAGCAATTGTCCCCAGAGCAGCAATTCCAGAAAATGCCCAAGGGGGAGGAAGACATTGCTGCATGACATAGTCCTGCCCAGGCGCTCCAGTTCAAGGACGACTCACTGCAGTCAGGTGGCGATGTAGAGCCTTTTCTGTTTGATTAGGAAACTGCCCAAGATGCCCGGCTTGGGGTACACCAGACGACAGGAGGCCACATGTGGAATTAGCAATCCACTGGTCTCCCACCAATGTACAGCAGGTGCTGGTGCTGGTAGATATTGGCACAGGTTGTAGCCTTTTATATGGGAACCTGGATAAGTCTCTGAGTGAGGCTGCATGCATTGATGGCTATGGAGGCTGGTCAGTGAAAGTGAAACCTGTGTCTCTGCACCTCAGCATTGGCCATTTGGCTCCCCATTTGTATAATGCATATGTGTCTCCTGTACCGGAATACATTCTGGGAGTGGAAAATTTACATGGCCTGGAGTTAACAAACCACAGCCAGGGAATTCAGATTCAGAGTGTGTGTGGTGTAGCAGGTGGGTGCTACATGGACATATGCATCACCAGTCTCAGGTTCTGCCACAACCCCGACAGGTTAGTCCCACCCATCAATATCATTTGCCAGGAGGGCATACACAGATAACTGAGACAATTAAAAAACTGGAGGAAGTGCAGATAGTGCATGGCACCCACAGCCCCTACAATTCTCTAGTGAGGCCACGTAGCAAGCCTGATGGAACTTGGCAGATGACAGTGAACTATCAGGAGCTGAATAAAGTAACACCCCCTTTGCATGCATCTGTACTGTCAAGCATAAATTTGATGGACCACCTGATGGTGGAGCTGGGACAGTACCATTATGTAGTGGACTTTGTCAATGCATTTTTCTCCATTGACATTGCTCCAGAGAGCCAGGAACAGGAACAGTTCGCCTTCATGTGGGAAGGGTGACAATGGACTTTTATAGTGTTACCGTAGGGCTATGTGCCTAGCTCCACCATATGTCATGATCTCGTTGCCATGTATTTAAACACCTGGCAATGTCCAGAAGGGGTCTGCCTATTCCGTTATATTGATGACATTATGTTAACCTCTGATTCTCTTGCAGATTTAGGAATAGCGGCGCCCCTCTTGCAGCAACATTTGCCAGCATGCCATTGTACCATCAACGAATCCAAGGTCTAAGGGCCTGGATTATCTGCCAAATTCTTGGGAGTTATTTGGTCGGGTAAGATGAAGGCCATACAAGAGGCCATCATTGAAAAAATTTAGGCATATCCCCAGCCCACCACAGTGAGGCAGCTGCACACTTGTGGGCCTCCTGGGACATTGGCAGGCATATGTGCCCCATTTGGCTCATATAAAAAAGCTGTTATATCAGTTAACAAAAAAGGGAGCCCCCTGGGATTGGGATGATGCAGCTGAGACCATCTTCCTGGCAGTCAAGCAGGCTATTCAGCAGGCACAAGCCCTATGGGTAGTTGACCAGGGGTGCCCGTTTGAGCTGTATGTGCATGTGACCATAGATGTTTCTGGTTGGGACTTGTGGCAGCACATGGAGTGCCTGAGAATGCAAGTAGGCTTTTGGTCCCGACTATGGAAGGGAGCTGAGCTCTGGTATTCCTTGATAGAGAAATAGCTGGCAGCTGTATCTGCCACTCTTCAGTCTTGTGAGAACATGACAGGACTGGCTACACTCATCTTGTGGACAACTTACTGATAGCGGGATGGATGCATTCATGGGTAACAACCCCCCGGACTGGGATAGCACAGACATCCACTTTGGCAAAGTGGGGCAACTACTTGAAACAGCAAAGTATGGTGAGTGCAAGCCCATTAGCAGCAGAGTTGCAAGAGGTTTGGGGACCTGTAGTCATAATGCAAGATAAGGCCATGGGGCCTGAAGCACCCTTGGACTCAGTCTTCACCATCTAAGGAAGGGCATCCCCTCATTACTGATGGGGCATGTTACACAGATGGGTGTACCCGAGGTGCTACTGCTGCCTGGACTGCTGTTGCAGTCTAACCTAATACTGACACCATATGGTTTGAAACCAGGTGTGGACAAAGTAGCCAATGGGCTGAACTTAGAGCAGTGTGGATGGTGATCACCAAGGAGGAGACACCCATAGTAATCTGTACCAATAGCTGGGTGATCTATCGAGGCTTAACCTTGTGGTCAACTACTTGGAAAATACAGAATTGGCTAGTCAGCCACCAACCCATTTGTGACCAAGTCAGGACCTCTGGGAAATGGGCCATCAGAAAGATGTAACTATTTGTCTTATGTCAGGCCATATGCCTTTGGCCACCACTGGCAATGATGAGGCAGATGCCTTGACCAAAATCTGATGGTTAGAGTCGGCACCTACACAAGATGTCACCTTGTGGCTACACTGGAAACTGGGATGTGTGGGGGTGAACTGATGTAACAGGTCAATAAGCATTGGGGTCTGTCCTTGTCCATGCAAGACATTTGGGAGGCTTGTCAGAAATGTCCAGCATATGCTCATACATACCCTAAATGGAGGCAGCTGCCGAGTGTTACACAACAAGTGATGAGAGGGCAAGTGCCCTTGACAAGGTGTCAAGTAGACTATATCAAGCTGCTGCCGAAGTCACAAGGGTATATGCATGTGCTAACAGCTGTGGACATGGCCACAGACCTGTTGTTTGCCTACCCTTGCAGGGTGGCCCACCAACAGCACACCATCCAGGCCCTGCAACATTTACGTACCCTGTATGGTAATCCTCTAGCAGTTAAGAGTGATAGGGGAACACATTCCCCTGGACAAGTTGTATAACGATGGGCACAACAATTGGACATAAATTGGGTATTTCATGTGCTATAAAACTCGCAAGCTGCAGGTATGATTGAGTCATACAACGGGCTCTTGATGGATGAGTTATGCTTGCATGTCACACCCCCATCTTTGCAGGACTGGAGTTCCAGGCTGGACCTGGTGCTCCACACCTTGAATGAATGGCCACAGAAAGGCAGCCCAGTCCCAGTGGAGGCTTTGTTATATGGGGCCACTGTCCCCATTCAGTCGCATATACACATCAAGGATGACCCCCTCTGACCAGGTATGGGGATGAATGGCAGCCTTTTGTTGCCTGTCCCAATGCCCCTGAAACCAGGGGAACAAAAACCTAGCTGTGGCCACGGACCCTCCAAGCCCCCCACTCCTGGTAATTGGTCATCATAGCTCCCTGAGGGGAGGGCCTACAGTATGACTTGCATGTCACTCCATGGGTGTTTAATACATGGCCCTTGTAGCTGACTGTTCATAGGGGAACAGGCAGAGAATGAACCCTCCTCCCAGGGGGACATATGTACTGTCTGTGTGGCCTATTATGAGCTCCCCCCGTGACTCTGTCACAGATACAGGATCCAAAGGAACAATTTGGAGCTGAAAAGTTGTGGTACCATTGCCCAGGGCAAAAACCCTTCGTGGCTCCATTGTTATCCAGGGATGAAAGTTTAGCCTGTATTTTGCCTGAGGGATGTAACTTACCTCTATTAGTACCTGTGCCTGATCTGTCATTTTGACTGTAGGTCAACATGCTCCAACTGTATCATGGACTGGGTCCACACCTACACTGAGGTGACCAATATTTCCAACTGTTGGATATGTACCACCCCTCCAACAGCAGCCATGGATGACTTGCCTTGGCACATACATTCTGTCTGCAGAGAACTGGACATGGATGGAGATTTGGGGTCCCATGGCTGATGCTTGGAATGCAATGTGGCAAGCTTTGGACAAAGCAAGGTCCACAGTGTGCCTGCCCCCTGGCTGACCCATAGCGTTTATGATGGGTGGGGCTGTCTAGTGGGGGAACACGTACTACCCTAGCCCACACACCATGGTGCATAGATCAACATTGGGGTGACACCACTGTGGAATGGATACCTGTCACAGCCTGTGTAAGCATAGCACATCACCACACCAGAGGTATGATGGAACAAGTGGCCCCACCAAGGTTGGGCCCCAGTGGACTTTGTGCTCCTTGAAAGTTGATGGGTCTTTGAGGACACAGGGTTGCCTTCCCTACCAGTGAACTGGACTGGATGTTGTACCTGAGGGTGGCCTTATGTACCTGCCACTGTTCTCCCCACATTGCCCAGACACCAGCGTAACTGGGAGGTGCTACGCTCTCAGATTTTGCAAGTGCACCAAGCCCCCTGCCCCTTGGCAGTAACTACCCTGGAGTGGGTGTCATAACTGTAGAAGCACAAGTTACTGCTCTTGCAGACCATGCCGCTCAGGCTCTGAATTACACCCTAGTGGCCCTCTTCTTGTTAACAGATAAGGCTGATCAGATCAGAAAGGTGGTATTACAAAACCAAATAGTCTTAAACATAGTAACTGCTGCCCAAGGAGGTAACTATGCCCTCTTAGGAACACAGTGTTGTAGCTTTATCCCTGACAATCAACAGAACATAACAGCAGCCCTTCAAGGAGATAAAGGGGGATAAAGGCAGTTGACAGCCTTACTGATAATCCCCCGCAGAGATGGGTGGCATCCCTGAGCTCTGGCCTACACTTGACCCTAATAGTCGTAAGCAGCATACCTGGGATCCTGGTATTGAACTGTTGCTGTCTGTATTGTTCTTGTGGGTTATGGATTCAGGACTTTACCCTATGGGCACGTGTCCCTACCCATTAGGCACCCTTGGCCTAGGGGGTGGAGTATAAGGGAGATGGCTACACTTTAGTCAGGAGTAGGCTGAGACAGCTTCTGGGGAAGCATGACTCAGCAAGTTTGGAGCACAGGTGCCAACCTCACACATTGTGTAACCATGCTACATGAGGCACATTAGGTAACCACTCATGTGAACTCATGGTTGGCTCAGAGCCACTATTATCTGTCAAAGGTTACCCTGCTAATGCTGTACATACAGCTTGTGACCAGAGAGAGAATAAAGCCATGTTGCAACTACATATGATTCCTCGATGTTTACACAGCTACCCACCACCCACCCACTGACTCCCCTTGGACCTCTGCTTGGGCTCAAACCTGAAAACATGGTTAACAGACCATTTCACACTAAGACCTATTTACCTCAATTCCTTTTGCTCAATACAACATGCCTCAATACAGCATTCAAAAAAAGAAAAAAAGAAATGGCAAGGCACACTAGAAGACGAGAAAAAAAACCTATAATTTCAAGAGACAAAGCAAATATAAGAAACATGTATGACATAAATTTTAGAATTATAGCACAGAAGATTTAAAATAACTGCAATAGCATAAATTATTATCAGAAATGAAAGAGCAGACATCACTACAGATCCCATGGACATGAAAAATATAATACAGAAATACCATTAACAACACTGTGTCCACAAATTTGATAACCTAGATGGTATTGAGCAATTATTTGAAGACACAATCTGCCAAAACTCACACAATGAGGAAAAACAGTTTGAATAAGCATATATTTATTAAAGAAACTGAAGAAATAATTACCTTCCAAAAACAAAAACACCAGGCCCAGATGGAAGCAGAGGTGACTTCTAGAAGACATTTAAGAAAGAAATTATACCAGCACTTTATAATCTTTTTCAGAAGATAATGGAAGAGAGAATACTTTTTCATTCAGTGAGGACTATACTACTTTAAAACCAAAACCAAAGACATTACAAGAAAATAATACACCATTATTTTTCATGAACATAGATGCAAAAATCCTCACCAAAATATCAGAGATCAAGACTGTATAAAAATGCAAGACTGTATAAAAAGAATTATACATCATGACCCAGGTATGCAAGGCTGGTTCAATATTTAATAATCAGTTAATATAATTTAGCACATCTACAGAGTAGAAAAAACTCACAGGATTATATAAATAGATCAGAAAAGCAATTGACCAAATCTAACACCCACTCATGATGACATTTCTCAGCAAAGTAGAAATAGAGGAGATAATTTTCTGAACATAATAACAAAAATCTAGGAAAAAAATCCCTACAACTAACATTATATTTAATGATGAGAAACTAGGAACTTTCCAGATAACATTAAGAATAAGATGAAGATGTACCCTCTCACCCCTCCTTTCCAACATTGTACAGGAAGGCATAGCTAATTCAATAATACAAGAAAATAAAATGAAAGGTATACTGATTAAGAAGGATGAAAAAACTGTTTTTGTTCACAGATCACATGTTCATCAACATGTACAATTTAAAAGAATAGAAAAAAATTGCAAATAACCTAGTTTGCAGGATACTAAATTAAATATAAATATCAAACACTTTTCTATATACTAACAGTTTGTTAAATTTTAAGTGTTAAGATAACAGCTCTTACATTAGAACCCCACAAAATAAAGCATGTATGTATATATCTAATAAATATGCACAAGATGTACATGAGGAAAAGTACAAACTCTGCTGAACAAAATCAGAGAGAACTAAATACATGAAGAGAGATTTCATTGTTATGGATAAGAAGACTAAATATAGCCAAGATATCTGTTTTTCCCAACTTGATTTGCAGATACAACACAATCCCAGTCAAAATCCAAGCAAGGTATTCTATGGATAATAACAAAATGATTTTCAATTCATATAGGAATACAAAAGAAACCACAATAGACAACATAATATTGAAGAAAAAGAGTAAAATTGGAGGACTGTTACCACCTGTCTTTAAGGCTTACTATAAAAACTAAAATATCAAGACAGTGTGACATTGGCAAAATAACAGAAAATCCATCAATGGGACAAAATAGAGAGCCCAGAAAAAGACAAACATAATGTAGTCAACTGACCTTTGACAAAGTAGCAAAAGCAATATAATGGAGACAAGATAGTATTTTCAGAAATATTGCTGGAACAATCACACATCTACATGTGAAAAAATTAATCTAGACAAAGATTTTACATGCTCAAAAAAATTTACTCAAAATGAATCATAGCCCTAAATGTAAAATGCAAACCTGTTACTCCTAGAAGATAATATTGAAGAAAACATTGATGACTTTGAGTATGACAATGACCTTTTAGATTTGACACCAAAGGTATCATTAAAGAAAAAATTAATTAGTGAGACTTTCTTAAAATTCAAGATTTCTGCTGTACAAAACTGTTGCCCAAAGAATGAGAAGACAAGCCACAAAATGGGAGAAAATATTGCAAAAGACTGATCTTATAAAGGAGTGCTATCCAAAATATAAAGAACTTTTAAAACTCAAAAATAAGACAACAAATAATCTAATTAAAAATGGATAAAAGACTTGAATAGGACTGTCACCAAAGTAGATATACAGATGGCACATAAGCATATGAAAAGATGCTCAACATGATATATCCTCAGGGAACTGCAAATTAAATCAGGATACCCCAGCACACCTATTAGTATGGCCAAAATCAGAAGCACTAACAACATCAAATGCTAGTGAGAATGTGGAACAAAAGGGATTCTCATTGACTGATGGTAGAAATGCAAAATAGTACAGCTACTTTGGAAGAAAGTTTAGTAGTTTCTTGCAAAACCGAATGCCCTCTTACCATGTGGTCCAGCAATTGTACTCCTTGATATTTGTAAAAATGAGTTGAAAACTTATGTCTACACAAAAACCTGCACATGAATTTTATAGTAGCTTATGTATAAATGCCAATTATAACTGGGAAGTAATCAAGATTTCCTTCAGTAGATGAATGAATAAATAAATAAGGCACATCCAGATAATGAAATGCTATTCAGCACTAAAAAGAAATAAGCTATTAAGCCAAGAGACATGAAGAAACCTAAACACATATTACTAGGTAAAAATTAAAAAGCCAGTCTGAAAACTCTACATACTGGGATAATTCCAACTGTGTGATATTCTGGAAAAGGCAAAACCATAAAAACAGTGAAAGGATCAATGGCTACCAGATATTAGGCAGTAGGATACAGGCAGGACACAGAAGATGTTTAGAGCACTGAAACTATTCTATATGATATTATATTGCTGGATACCTGTCATTATAAATTTGTCCAAACCTATAGAATGTACAACACCAAGAAAGCACTAATGTAAACTATGGAATTTGAGTGGTGATATGTCCCAGTAGGTTCACTGATTGTAACAGTTGTACCACTCATGTGTGGGAGCTTAATAGTGAAGGATGCTATGTGTATATGGGGACAAAGGGATAGGGAAATCTCTGCATCCTTTTCTCTGTATTGATGTGAACCTAAAACTGCTCTGAAAATAAAACATATTTCTTTAAAACTTTGATTAATATTTAAAGGACCTAATAGAAAAAGGAGGCCAAATGCAACAAATGCAAGTGTAGAAAAGTAATGTAAGTAGAGAGATGGAGACTCTTAGAATCAAAGGAAATGCTAGAAACAAAAAAGCTGTAACAGAAGCTAAGAGTGTCTTCAGTGAATTTATCAGTAGATTGAACATGATCAAAGAAGGAATCAGTAAGTTTGAAGATATATCAATAAAAATCCCCCAAGTTAAAATAGAAAAAAGAATAAAAACACAGTAAAGAACCAGAACTGTGGTACAATTTCGAAAGATAAATATTTGTGTAATTGAAAATCCCTAAGGAGAAGAAAGAGAGAACAAATAAATAAAATAAATATGTAAAGTAATAATGGCCAAAAACTTTCTAAAAATAACGAAAAGCACACAACCAGAGATCCAAGAAGCTCGGAGAACATCTATAAGCATAAATATACTAAAAAAAAAAAAAAAAAGTACATCTGGGCATATTATGTTTTGATTGCAGAAAATGAAAGACAAAGAGATAATCCTATAAGAAGCTAGATGGAGTGGCCGGGCGCAGTGGCTCAAGCCTGTAATCCCAGCACTTTGGGAGGCCGAGACGGGCGGATCACGAGGTCAGGAGATCGAGACCATCCTGGCTAACACGGTGAAACCCCGTCTCTATTAAAAAATACAAAAAACTAGCTGGGCAAGATGGCGGGTGCCTGTAGTCCCAGCTACTCGGGAGGCTAAGGCAGGAGAATGGCGTAAACCCAGGAGGCGGAGCTTGCAGCGAGCTGAGATCCGGCCACTGCACACTCTAGCCTGGATGACAGAGCAAGACTCTGTCTCAAAAAAAAAAAAAAAAAAAAAAAGAAGCTAGATGGTAAAAAACAAGTTATCTATATAAGAACAAAGATAAGAATTACAGCAGACTTTTCACCAAAAAGCACACAAGCTAGAAGAAAGTGGAAGGAAATGTTTAAAGGATTAAAAAATGAAACCCATCAACCTAGAATTATATATGAAATAAAATTATCTTTTAAAAGTGAAGAAAAATGAAGATATTCTTAGAAAAAATAAAAACTGGAAATTTGTCAATAGCATATCCCTTGCAAGAAATGTTGAAAGAAGTACTTCAAAGAGAAGGAAAGTGATATAGGCAAAAATTTGCAACTAAATAAAGAAAGGAAGATTTTCAGAGAAAGAATAAATGAAGATAAAATGCTTCATTTTTCTTATTCTTGCTTTAAAATATAACTTTTTATTCCTAGTAGGTATGCTAATTACATGGGTGATGAAATAATCTCTACACCAAACACCTGTAATACCCAATTTTCCTGTGTAACAACTCTGCACATGTATCGCTGAACCCAAAACAAAAGTTGGAAAGAAAAAAATTAGAACCATTTACAGTGTTGTAGTAATTATAATATAGTGTGATTACAGCACATAGATAAGCGAAATGAATTCAGCAATGTCATAAGGAATAAGAAAAGGGAATTCAAAATGCTCTAATATAAGGTACATGCACTATATGTGAAGCAATATAGTGTCATTTGAAGGTGAACTTAGATGAGTTAAAAATGTATACTGCAAACTCTAGGGCAATCATAAAGATATTTTTAAAATTATAACTGATGCTATAGTTCAGATATTTGCACCTCCAAACCTCATGTTGAAATTTGATTCTCAGTGTTGGAGGTGGGATCTAGTGGGAGGTATTTGGGTCATAGGGGTGAATTTCTCATGAATATATTAATACTCTTTATTGTGAGGGGTGTGAGAGAGTTCTCATTCTGTTAGTTCCCATAAGAGCTGGTTGTTTTAAAACGCCTGGAAATCCCCTCCCCTGGTTCCTTCTCTCTCACTCTGTGATCTCTGCACATGCTGGCTTCCCTCCCCTTTTGTTATGAGTGCAAGCAGTCTGAGGGCTTCATCAGAAGCAAATGTGGGTGCCATGCTTCTTGTACAGCCTGCAGGGCCATGAGTCAGACAAACCTATTTTCTTTATAAATTATCCAGCTTCAGGTATTCCTTTTTAGCAACACAAACAGACTAAGACAACTAATATTCTAAGAGAGGAGATAAAATTGAATTTTATGAAGTGCTCAATTAAAGGCAGAGGAGGCAGGAAAAATGAACGAAAACCAAATGCAGTCAATAGAAAACAGTTACTAACATGATTGATATAAATCTAAATAAATAATAATCACTTTAGTATGAAAGGTATAAATCTACCAATTAAAGACAATGATTATCAGAGTGGATAAAAAACAAGACCCGGTTATATGTTGTCTATAAGAAATCCACTTTAACTATAAAGACTCTCTGCTATTTTAATAATAGACGTGTGGAGAAAGACATGATATGCTAACACTAATCTAAAGGAAGCTTGAGTAGCTATATTAATTTTAGGCAGAGTTTACTTCAGAACAAGCAACATTATCATGGATAAGGAGGGCATCATGTAATGATGCGTCAGTTCTACAAGATGGCATAGTTGTCTTTATCATGTATATAGCTAATGAAAGAGTGCCAAAATACATCTGGCAAAATTTGTAGAACTAAAAGGAGACATAGGAAAAATTACTATTATGGAGTATCCAACATGTCTTTTAAATAATTGATAGTTCAAGCAGACAGATAATCAGTAAAGACACAGTTAACCTAATCAGCACTATCAGTCAACTGGAACTATTTGACATTGATAGCTATTTTATAAATATTGACAAACTGATTATAGAGTTTACTTGGTAGATGAAAGAGCCCAAATAGCCAACAAAATGCTGAAGAAAAACAACACTGAAGGACTCACGCCGTCCAACTTCAAGACTTACTATGAAGGTACAACAAGACGTCACAGTACGGACGGTGAGAAAACAGACCCATACTTCCAAGGAAAAGAGTAAAGAACCCCAAAATAGACCTGCATAAGTATAGTCAATTCATTTTGGCCCAAGTAGAAAAGACAATTTAAAAAAGAAAGATACTTTTTGTCAACAAATAGTGCTGGAATAAGTTGACATTCATATACAAAAGAAAAAAAAAACAGACAAAAATGAAAACAAAAAATCCCACAAAAGTATGAATTCTAAAAGAAATATAAGAGAAAATCTAGATGACCTTAAGTATGTTCATATGTTTATAGGCACAATACCAAAATCATGGTCTATGAAAGGAAATTTACAAACTGGACTGGATTAAAATAAAAATATATCTATAAAGACATTGTTAAAGAAAGGAAAGAATAGGCCACAGACTGGGAGAAAATACATGTTGGATAAAGTGCTTCTATTCAAAATATATAAATAATACTTAAAGCTCAACAATAAGAAAACAACCCAATTCAAGAATATACAAAATCTATTAATTTAAATTTTTAAAAAATCTGAGCAGACATGTCACCAAAAGTAATATAGAGGTGACAAATAAGTATGATGAAAATGTTCTCAACATCACTTTACATTAGGAGATTACAAAGTAAAACAATTAGATGTTGGTCAATCTTTTGACCATTATCTCCCCATTCCTTCCTCCCCACTAACTATTCTAGCCTCTGGTAACCACCATTCTATTTTCTAATTCTAGGAGATCAACGTTTTTAGACTTCATTTATGAGCCAGATCATGCTGCATTTGTCTTTTTGTGCCAGGTTTATTTCACCTATCACAAGGTCCTCCAGGTACATCCATGTTGTTGCAAGTGACAGGATTTTGTTCTCTTTCATGACTAAATAGTAGTCCAGCATGTATACTGCAGCACTATTTCCAATATTCAATACATAGAAAACATAGATTTTTGTTGTTGTTGTTGTTTACAATCTGTATCTAATAAAATAATTTCAATATCTGGAATTATTGGAGGTGTATTTCTGTCACCTACTGTATTTGCTGATCCTGGCTTGTGTCTTCTTTATGGTGGTTATTATCTTTGATTGCTTGCTAGCTGGTGTTTCAAAAATCACTTTGAGACACAGTTCAAGGATGAAAATAAATGCTTCTTTAGAGGATTTTTGTTTTCTTTTGTGAGGCACCAGAGGGGGCTAGTGGCCTAGGACCAGGGCTGAACTGGTTATTACCATACTCTGACTTCCCTATTTCACATTCTTCAGAGTATAAATTCTGTTTCACCAGGAGCCCTCAACTTGCTAGCAACTGACTCTAATTCATGTCCTTCTAGCCTAAGTGTTTGCAGAGAGTAGTTAGACCCCCTATATATTGGTAACTCCTTCTCCCCACAGCCCCCAACCTCCTCAAAAGCAGAGGGATGGAGATGGGCGTTGGGGGAAGGGTAGAGGAATAGCAGGGCAGTAAAATGGTTGGTGTCAACCTCTGGTGATATTGAACTCTTTATGTGATCTTAGAGATTCAGTAGTTCCTTGCTTCCTGATACACCTTTTGATCCCTCTTAAAAACCTCTTAAAACTGTTTTCAGAAGGGTTGGAGCAAATACTTAGTCTGAACCCAGAAGCCAAAAGTCTAATAAGAGTTGTTCTTCCAATGAGTATTTAATCTCCTATTTCAGATTGACACACTATGGACTGCCATTTGGAATCAGTCCTTGGTCCTACTTCACCTGAAAGTTCCTATGGGAAAACTCCTTCATGATCATGCCTTTGTGGGACGAGTGATACTGTTGCCAGATACAATACAGGATATCTAGCTAAATTTTAATTTTAGATACAATCAAATATTTTAAAAATATATGGGGCAAATATTGCATGGGATGTGCTTTTAAGTTATTCACTGTTGAGGTGAAAATCAAGTCTAGATGTGTGTCCTTTATTTGCTAACCCCGACAAACTTAGTGGTGGCTGGCAGGATAAAAACTTCTCACTTTGCTCCAGTGAGAAGGGTGTTTCTAGCAACTCTAGAAGTTAAATACTTTAAACTTGTTACAGCAATTAGAGTGAGATGCATTTAAGCATATGTTTAGGCACCTCAGTAATGTTTGCTTCAAACAGAATCATAGAATCTCAGCGTATGAACTTAGAAAATAAATTAATACAAACTATTTATTGTCATAAACACACCACTTAAGAACTAGATATTTGGGAGCTCCTGGGTAGAGACAAAAGTAGAGATATTATGAAAGTATTGACATTTGTTAATGCTCAAATAATGAAAAACATTCCATGTTATTTCCGGAAAAATGATATTGAACCATATTTAGAAGTAAACAACATTAAAAGGACTTTAGGAAAATTATGAAAGTAATCAATTATAGGAACCCAAATCTTCCTCCCTCAAACATCTTATCATTTAAAACAAACACTGAAAAAGAATGCTACCTGATAGGTACAACTCATTTAGATTTTCCCATTGCATTTGATGTCTTGTGTCAAGTTTTTCACAAAACATTCCCTTTTCTAAACATGGACAAAATTTTGTATCCGTTACTGAAATTATCTTACATACCAATGTAACATCAGCCAGTCAAATGATCATATTCTCCAAGAGTTATACGCATGCAAAAATAATAATTTATTAATTATACCACAGTAGCTTTATTTTGTAATATATGGGCTAATATAATTTTAATATATTGATTATTTAAATTTAAGATGATAGTTTAATAATTTTTAAAATTTGTTTCATTTGTATTTTAAATCCGGGATTATTTTAAATCTTGTCCTCTTTTGTTTAGTCTATTCCCACATGCATGAAGTAATTTTTCTACCACCAAGACTCTAACCCCTCATTCACTTTGCCTTTGAATTCACTACTACAGCCTTCATCTTTGCATATCATCAAATGAAACATCTTTGCAGCTGGTCTCCATGTCCAGATCACTTATGCAGATCATTAATAAAAAAGAGCCAAAACCCAGGAACATTTGGACTATCCTCAAAATTTTCTAAAAGTCTGCCACACTTCCTTTGAAACATATTTTGCTTTATGTTTTAGAAAGTTCTTTTTCTATTGCCACATTTTCCCTTAAAAATTCAATCACCCATATCACATTTCTTTGTATACAGTCATTGTTTATAACAAGGTTTGAAATATTGCCCATCATAAAATAAAAGAGAGCTCAAAAGGAACATAGGCTTAATTTCAGTCCAATTCCTGATTCAAGTTTTTTCTTTTTTTCCAACTAATCAAAATCTCTAATTATTCTTCAGTGAATGAGGAGGAAGAATCTGGGTTTTTTGTTCTCAAGTATCAGTACTTGATTATCCCTAAATAATTGCAATGTCCCTAAAATACATTAAAGATGACGCTATCTGAGGTTGTATTCATTAGGATATAGGTTTCAGCTACCATAAAAAACATTGCAAATATTGTAATAGTGGCTATGGTTTAAATGTGTCTTCCAAAGCTTATGTGTTGATAACTTAATCCTGAATGCAATTGTGTTAAGAGGTGAGAACTTTAAGCGGTGATTAGGCCATGAGATGAATTAATACCATCATTGTAGGAGTGGTTTTGTTATATCAGGGGTGGGTTTCTGATAAAATAATGAGTTTGCCTCTCTCTCTCTCGCTCGCTCTCTCTCTTTCTCCCTCTCACCTTCTCTCATCTTTCTTGCCCTGCTGCCCTTCCACCATGGGATAATGCAGCAAGAAGGCCCTCACCCAAGGTGACCCTTCAATCTTGGACTTCCCAGTCTCCAGAACCATGAGCCAAATACATTTCTGTTCACTATAAATTAGCCAGTCTTAGATATTCTGTTGTAGCAGTACAAAATAGACTAAGACAATAGCTTAAAGAAAATACATTTTTCTTTCCTTTCAAAATCTGAGGGAAGTAGCCCACACCTGATGTCAACTGCATGTTATCAACAAGCTCAGGTCCTTCCCCTTTTTGCTCTACCATCCTCAAAATGTTCTGTTCCAAAAAGGCTTTGACAGCTCTCACTAACACATAGAGATCTCAGCCACTGGGAAGATAAAATGGGCAAGGGGAGGACATGTTCTTTTATTGTAAGGGCTGAATCTAGAAGTTATAGCTTTACTGCTTATATGTCCTTGAACAGAACTTAGTCACGTGGACAAATTTAGTTACTATGAGTCTGCGAATGACTTCAGCTTGGTAATTATTTGCATAACAGAAATTCAAGTTATTCTACACTAAAGGACTAAATGAAGTGGATATTGGAAGATAATAAACAATTCCTAGTATGGTAACCATATATCTTTACTTCATTTGTTTAAATTTATCAAATATTTATTATTTATTTTTGTCCCTAGTATAGTGCCAAGTGGTTGAAAAAATAGGGATCAACAAAATACATTTTTATTCCCAAATAGATATTATGTCTATCTTGTCAGTGAAACAAATACTCAAATAAAAATGCAAATAAATTATGTTATGGACTAAATTGTATATTGAAAGATTATAATGGTGTAGTACATAGAGTTTTGAAGGAAGAGTAAGATTAGCCAAGAGAAGAGAATAAAGTATTCATGGCAGACAGATCAAAAGTTAATTATTTGAAAAGAAAAATTAGTTTGACTTACATAAGAACTTAAAGGTTAGTGATAGCAATAGTAAGAGTGTCAAAGAAAAAATTTTTCATAGATTTATTTATTTATTTTGAGACAGAGTCTCACTCTGTTATCAGGCTGAAGTGCAATGACACAATCTCCGCTTACTGCAACCTCTGCCTCCCAGGTTCAAGCCATTTTCCTACCTCAGCCTCCCGAATAGCTGGGACTACAGGTGCCCCCCACCACACCCAGCTAATTTTTGTATTTTTTAGTAGAGACAGAGTTTCACCATGTTGGCCAGGATGGTCTCAATCTCTTGACCTTGTGATCTGCTCACCTCGGCCTCCCAAAGTGCTGGGATTACAGGTGTGAGCCACCACTCTGGACCTAAGAATTTTTAATACACTTTTTTGAGGACTAGAAGGCCTTTAAAGCCTTATCTCTTTGTTATCTGTTAATCTAGTCTACCGGTGGACTTCTGCACGCACCAAATTAGGTCTCTAACTGAACTTCAAAAATGTCCAAATCTTTTCAAAATTTTATCTAATTTGATTACTAAATACTTTTTCAAGGTTTTACTTATCTTTCAATTTTGCTCTCTCATCTTTCATAAATATTATTTCAAAATATGGTTGTACTGATCTTGAACTCAAGATAATGGTGGTTAGTCTCTCATTTTCTACTGGCATCATTGGGGATTATATTATCAGAAAATTATTTTTGGGTGATTTCAAATCTTGGGACTAAACATGCCTATATTTAGAATTTCCTGGTTATATAGTTTCAATTACTCCCACTGTTAATTTCATAAGATGTATATAACTTTCCAGAATATTGGAAAATTTGGGAATTGAGTAGATTATGTTTGAAAATGAAGTGCAAATATACTGACCTCAATAAATAAAGATAGGGTAACATTTATTTTCTAAAAGGATACACCTTTGATTTTTTCAGTGATAATAAAGGATCTGCATTGAGTTACAAAAATATTTTATATTTAAGCAATAGTAGTGATCACTGGTTTATTGTTCTAATTTCAAGGTTGAGAAGACTGCAGTCTGTTGAGATGTGGCACTTCCAAAGTTACACAGTGATAAAAACAAACAAACAAACAAAAAAACACTGAAGTCACAGCACAACTCTCCTGACTCTACATCCCTGAAGCTCCGATTGAGATTTGTCCCTGCCACTGTCTGTTGGATAATAGTCTGAAATGGATGGCAGATTACAGAATGAAGTAAGAGATGAGATGTAAAACTTTTCTTATGTTTTCACTCGCCAAATATACTAATCAAATGGATTAAGTGAGTTAAATATGGATTAAAGCAAAGAGATCAAAGACTAAATTGAACCAAATAACCTACACAATTTTTGCTGTCTTACTACATCAGTGATATACATTAATGATATAAGTATATATACCCATACACACAAACCAGTAAAAATACAGCAACATTAGTTGTAATTTCCAAAATAAATTATGTACATGAAAGTTTGGATAGATTTATTATTTAAATACATTTTAAAAGCTAAGTTACTTCAACAATTAGCCCGATTTATAATTTCAAAAAAATCAAACTGATAATTTAATCATTGAATATAGGATAATCATATTATAATATTATGACAGCTTAGCTGAAAAATCACCTTTTTAATGGATATACAGTACAGCAACTTTTTAGATCCAATGACTTATAAGACAGGCAGCTGTGAATGCAGAGTTTCTTATTAATCTCCCAGGATATAATGAAACATTTGGCCCTCACCTCTTCAAAACATCTTGAAGAGGTAATTTACTGTTCCCACTGAAGCTATAAAGAAAAGGTGCAAAATCCAATTCCATTTAAGCAGAAGAATCAGGAGATAATACAACTAATGAAAAGAGAGGAGAACATCTTTAAATGTACTCTTCAATAATCTAAATGTGGGTTAATTCCCACCCAGCAGGAATCATTGTAATGGAACTATTCAAGACTATTTTCAGATAAAAGGTTAAATGGTCTTAGCACAATTTTTTAAAACTTTTCAAAATGAAGTATCAAAATGTATACAAATATTTGAAAACCAAACTTTTAAAGCCTCAAAATATTTCTGCAAAGCTATTTAATGATCATATTTCTAAGATTGATTTTCCTTTCTTTTATTATTTTTAGATTTATTGCTTTCACCAAAGCTATGAAGAAAATATACAGAATCCAACCCTATTTAAAGAGAGATTTTATTATCCATAGATTGATATAGCAAGATGGTATGTATTTTTAAAATTATGAATATATTAAATTTTTAATCTCGGCAATTCATGTTTCTAAATCTGGTTGCATATAAAAATGTAAACAGAAAATATTAATGCAAGAATGCAAAAGCAATGAGGTTCTTCCAGCTTTTATTATCAGTTCTTCAATCTTGACTATCTGTTAGCTCTGTCACCATTTCATGTAGCTAAACCTTTTTCTT
Organism: Piliocolobus tephrosceles; assembly: GCF_002776525.5. Lineage (NCBI taxonomy): Eukaryota > Metazoa > Chordata > Mammalia > Primates > Cercopithecidae > Piliocolobus > Piliocolobus tephrosceles. The sequence goes on from NC_045441.1 coordinate 91,141,883, forward strand.
CCTAAGGATTCAACATTGAACATACAGTTTTAATAAATGGCATCTGTTTTCTCTTTTATTCCCCAGTTTCACAAAGACTTCTAAGCTTTGGAAATGTGTGTGTATGTAGGAACTGGAGATCAAATGCATGAGAAGATATTCCTCTAATATTTATTAGATTTTATTGCTTAATAACGATTTTGGACCAATACAGAGCAAATTACTTTCTTATTGACTAATTTATCTTAATTGCCCAACTTTAAAATTACATGATGTCTTTAAAAAAACGTTTAAATAAAATAGCTTAAAAAGTAACTTCTTACATTTATGCAACACATCATACTATTTTTTAAATTATTATATGAGAATATTCAATAAATTAATCTTCATTCAAATTAATCTGAATGTGCTTATCTTAACAAAATATACATGTACTAATATATAAAACATTACATAGTAATCTCTTGATATACATGGGGGATTTTTTTCCAGGACATTTTGTATCCAGTGGATACAAAAATTCATGGATGTTCAAGTCCCTTGTGTAAAATTAAGTAGTATTTGTATATAACATATGCACATACTCTTGTGTGCTTTACATCATCTCTAGATTACTTATAATACCAAGTGCAATGTAAGTGTTATCTACATAGTTGCTACACTGCATTGTTTGGAAAATTAAAAAAAATTAAAAAATAAAAAGGAAAATAATAACAAGTAAAAGCTCTGTGCATGTTTGATACAGATGCAATGCATTTTTTTATATATTTTTGATCCATGGTTGATTGAACCCACAGATATGGAGGGCCAACTGTTTATTACAAAAGTATTGAAGCAGTAGTAGTAATCAACAAGTGGTTAATTGATCAATGTTTTCAATAATTACTTAATGTAGCCTAAATACCATGTTTCATTAGTTCTAATATGCAGATTCTTTCACATTTTAACATCTCTGCAATTGGGAGTATCCCAAATTAAGACAGGTGATAGCTTAGATTTGATTAATTATGATAAATGAAATGAACAAGTTTTTTTTTAAGACAAAGGTCGAGGTAACTCTTCATAATAAATTAAATATCTCAAAAAATTATCCATTCAAATTACTCTTTGCTTATAACATTTCTGTTAACATAAAAATATTAAAGCCAGCTGCAATAACTTATTATTCACACCATTTTAAATGCCGAAAGTGTAGTTAATCTCTGACATATATTACAATCAGTATCTCCAATTAATGGAGTACAGGAGTGATACCTAATTTAAGACACTTGAACTTTTATACAGTAATGGGATACAGATTGTAAAGCACATTTATATATGTTATAATCACACACAGGTTTTGTAATGATAAGAAAATGCCTAAAATTGTGAGACATTTGTAAAAAGCATAACTTCCTTAAGAATTTCACATTTTCTTATACACATTTACCCTATTATATTGGCTGAAAATGGAAATCAAGGACTCCTTCAGACATGCTTACCAGTGATTTTACGATACACATATTTATTCATTGTAACATGATGAAAAACACATGCCATGCCATTCTCATAATTTTTGTTTAAACGAGTATCTATGTTGACTAATTGTTACTGCACACATGTGGTGTTCAATGTAGTATGTGCCACACAAACTTCGAAAAAATAAGTAAGATACAGTCATTATAAGCCCTTACGTTGCCCAATGCAGATAAACGCAGATAAATGGCATAAAAGTAGTAGAACACAACTGTCAAAATATAAATAGAATGCCACAAACATCCAAAATGGACATCTGATAGAGTAAGAAATAATATCTCTTTAGTAAATTAAGGAAATGTTTCTGGAGACTGTAACATTTCAGTAGAGGCTTAAAAAATAAGTAGACACTAGTCATGAGAGGAAGGGAGAAAATTTGTACCAGAAGGGTGTGAACCATGAGCAGGGGCACAAAAATGGTAAGATCATGCTTGTTCAACAAACCAAAATTTGCTCAGAGTTGCTAAGACATGAAATGAAACTAGGGAACCTGTAGAACATGTAATGGTACAGAGAGAGGACCAATCATGTGCCCTGCATGCGATGCTGAGGAACTGGCATGGCAGAGGTGGACAAAAATGCAGGTGAAGAGAATTGCCAGGATAGTGCAAGATAAAAGATGTCAAGGGAGAGGATTATTTGAAGGGAAGAGTGATAAACAACATCGAATGATGAAAAAAAAGTTGAGACTATTGATGTCTGAAAAAAGGTCACTGGCTTATAATGTCAATGCTCTCTTACAGAATAATGATGGTGGAATTTTTAATGCAGAGGGTAATAGAGCGAGAAACTGTCAATAGAGAATATAAAGGACTCTTGCAAGAAATTTGGAAAAGAAAGGCTAAACCTTAAGTTTCCTTGTTTCTTATTATTTTGTTCTTGGACTGTTATTAAGAATACCAGCAACTTACAGAAAATAATACTAAGTTATATCTCTTAGTCCTACCAGAGGTTAATTGATGACAAAGAAAAACAAGTTGTACTTTGGTTTGACAGTTATTACATAATTTCTTCAGTACTGAAGATGCTGTAAAACGTCTAATTGTGCTTTCCTGTAAGATATGATGCAAAAATAGTCAGCAAATGATAGTAGTTAAGTTTGACCAATTTGCAATTATACAAATGCTGAATATTTGCCATTTTTAAATAACACATGCAATAAATAACAAAATAGTAAAGGTTCATTATAGGAAAAGAAAAATATATAGATGAAAAGAGTAGGAAAAAACACTCACAATTTAAGCATCCAGAGAACACGTTTAATATTTGTCAGGTAGAGCCTTCCCGTTAAAAAGAAGAATAAGCATATAGAAGAATAAAAAAGAAGAAGCATTTTAAGATCCCACCTATGTCACTGAACTAGTTGTGTCATCCTGTGCAAATTATATGGTTTCCCAAAGCCTCAGTTTGTTTATTTGTAAAGCAAAATAACAATGCATGAGATTGCTGTGAGAATCAAGTAAATCATACACATAAATTTCTTAAACAAATACTTGACACGTACCACTTAATGGATGTTAGCTGTGTGTTTATGAATGCAAGTTTTGTATGGATACATAACACACAGAAAAAGGTGAGGGGATCATATTATCTGCATAAACTAAAAATATATTTTTTTACATTAAACTGAAAACATATTTTTACTTTTATATTCATCAAGACAAAGCATTAGCAATGTTTTCTGTAAAAAGCCAGATAGTAAATATTTCAGACTTTAAGTGCCACCTGGTCTGTATTACAGCTACTCAACTCTGTCATTGTAACACGAAAAGAGAAATTGATAACACTTAAATGTATTGGCATGGTATTTTTCAATAAAACTTTATTTGTAAACACCAGCAATGGGTCAGATTTGATCCACATGTTGTAATGTGCTGATTTCCGATCCAGAACGTGACATTTTCCTGTTTAAAATTACAGTGTTTGTAATGTATTTAGCTAACATCGAAGTCTTGGGCATGAAGTATTTGCACATAACCTGTACACATCTTCCCATATACTTTAAATCATCTCTAGATTACTTATAATACTTAATACAATGTAAATGCTGAGTAAATAGATCTTATACTGCAATTTTTTATTACTTTTGTTACAGTGTTGCTTTTATTTATTTAAAAAAATTTTTTATTCACAGTTGATTGAATCCATGGATGAAGAATGCATAGATATGGAGGGCTGACAGTGTTGATAATTTTTTTTTAATTTTTATTTTAGGTTTGAGGGTACATGTGAAACTTTGTTACATAAGTAAACGTGTCATCAGAGGGGGGTGGTTGTACATATGATTATATCATCCAAGTATTAAGCTACCAATAGTTATCTTTTCTGCTCCTCTCCCTTCTCCCACCCTCCTTCCTCAAGTAGACCACAGTGTCTGATGTTTCCTTCTTTGTGTTCATAAGTTCTTATCATTTAGCTCCCAGTTAAAGTGAGAACATGTTGCTTTTGATTTTCTATTACTGCGTTAGTTCGCTAAGGATGATAACCAGCAGCTCCATCCATGTTCCCACAAATGATATGATCTTGCTCTTTTTTATGGCTGCACAATACTCCATGGTGTATATGTACCACATTTTCTTTATCTATTCTGTCATTGATGAGCATTTAGGTTGATTCCACATCTTTGCTATCATAAATAGTGCTGCAATAAACATACATGTGTTTATGGTAGAATGCTTTATATTCCTCTGTATATACCCAATAATGGGACTGCTGGGTCAAATGGCGGTTCTGCTTTTAGCTCTTTGAGGAATTGCCACACTGCTTTCCACAATGGTTAAACTAATTTACACTCCCACCAACAGCGTATAAGGATTATCTTTTTTCTGCAACCTTACCAGCAGCTGTTATTTTTTGACCTTTTAATAATAGCCATTCTGACTAGTTTAAAATGATATCTCGCTGTGGTTTTGATTTGCATTTCTCTAATGATCAGTGATACTGAGTTTTTTTATTTTCATTTGCTTGTTGGCCACATGTATGTCTTCTTTTGAGAAGTGTTTGTTCGTGTCCTTTGCCCACTTTTTTATGGGGTTGTTTGCTTTTGTATTGTAACTTTGTTTAAGTTATTATAGATGCTGGACATTAGACTTTTGTCAGATGCATAGTCAGCAAATATTTTCTCCCGTTCTGTAGGTTGTCTGTTTACTCTGTTGATAGTTTATTTCTTCTGCTGTGAAGAAGCCCTTTAGTTTAATTATATCCCATTTGTCAATATTTGGTTTCTTCATGGTTGCTTTTGGTGTCTTTGTCATGAAATCTTCGCCCATTCCTACATCCAAGATGGTATTGCCTAGGTTGTCTCATAGGGTTTTATAGTTTTGAGTTTTACATTTAAGTCTTTAATCCATCTTGAGTTGATTTCTGTATATGGTGTAAGGAAGGAATCTAACTTCAATCTTCTGAATATGCCTAAAGAGATCAATAATGAGTCCCCAAATTGAATCAGTAACAAATAGCCTACCAATCAAAAAAAGCCCAGGACATGATGGATTCACAGCTGAGTTCTACCATATGTACAAAGAAGAGCTGGTACCATTCCTACAGAAACTATTACAAAAAATTGAGGAGGAGGGACTTTTTTGTAACTCAGTATATGAGGCCAGCATCATCTTGATACCAAAAGCTGGCAAAGACACAATAAAAAAGAAAACTTCAGACCAACGTTCTTGATGAACGTCAATGCAAAACTCTTCAACAAAATACTTGCAAACCAAATCCAACAGCACATCAAAAAGCTAATCCATCATAATCAAGTAGGCTTCATTCCCGGGATGCAAGGTTGGTTCAACATATGAAAATCAATAAATGTGATTTTTTATTTCAAATTTAAATGCCATTTGTAAAGCAAATAATTTGTTTACTTGTAATAAAAATGGCTTTATTTTAAATTATTATTGACATTGTTCTCATTAAATTGTAAATTAAAAATAGCAGAAAGAAACAAAAAAGTTATCTGTAACTAATTTTCTACGATAACTCTCTGGAAAGTGTTGTATCAGAAAGCATGTCTTTTTCTTATCTCATTTCTAAATCAATTCCTAGAACAGTGCCTGGAACATGGTATCCAATGAAATCCGTCAGAGAAATAAATCACATTAATTTTAGTGATCATTCTTTTGTATATTCCTCAATACACACATATACACACATAACAGATGCTTAAATTTTAAATTTAATTTAAAACTTTGCCTAGGTTACTTTTTGCCTCCCAGCACATTGCTCCCACTTCCCTTCCCACCTAGAGAACACTTATTGTCCAGTTCTTTTACTCTCCTCCCAAATAGCACAAAGAAATTTAAATACCTTAACTTCATTTACATCCTTCTCTACTTATTCCCACTACATGCTATTACTGTTCTTTTGCACAGCTATTGCTCATTTATTGTACACATGTTCACTGTTGTCTTGAATCTTTATTCTTTTCTGCCTCTCCACAACTTCCCTTAAGAGGTGGGTGGTGGGGGCATTTTTACTTCTTTCTCCCAATACTGACACATTGCACAACCCAGCAGGCACCATTGACATGGAAAACTGCATGAACAGTGCCCCAACAGTAGTGCCATAGCAGCCTGGGGTTCACTCTTACCTTTTGCGGTATCAGTTTATTCTGCGGAGGATCTCCTATTTGTCGTATTCTAAGCCTAAATTTCTGTCTTCCCTACTTGTATCCATGTTTAAATGCTCCAAAGGTGAAAGAACATTTTGTACACTGGGGCTTGTTTTAACTTTCTGGAATTCTGCTTATGCTGATATATTGACTTTGTGAAGATTACAATCTTGCTAGTTGTTTGATGATTTTAATAAGATTGAAACAAGAAGATACCCATAGAATGCTATAAATTTATTCCGACTTCTCTATTCTTCCTTCTCCTCCTTCCTTTATACCCTCACTCCCAGACCCCTATTAGTTATTGCTGAGAGTTTGGTAGTTTTTGTTTCTTGTTATTTATTATCTTTTTCCTTGCAATCTGTTTATCCTTGCAACTAGTTTTTCACTTGTAGTTCAAGAATGTTTATGTACAACTTATAAACTCACATTCACTTCATTACTATTTACTTACATGTTTTTACAAAACATTGTATTACTAAAATACTGTAACAATCTTTATGCAACCGACATCAAAATACCCAAGTCTTACAGAATTGTAACATCAGTTTCCTCTATTTACTGAGGAGTAAATAACACAGGTAAATTTGGAATCCCTAATATGTGCATTATAGGTCCAGTCCCTATCCTCTACCATCACAACAGTTATTGTCATTAAATTTGATATATATCCAGACCAATTTTATCTTACCTTTTACTTTATTTAAGTGTATTCATAAATAATATTTGGCATTACGTTTTGTGGGCATTGTATACTATGTAACATTTTTCATTCCGTTTTTGTCACTCAACATTATTTTAGTTCTAGCAGTGTTGCTAAACATAAATCTTATTTATTTATTTTAATCTCTGTAAAGTGTTCCACCACCCAAATCTACTATAAAGTGTACATTCATTTCTCTATTGGCAACATGGGCAATGTTTCTCTTTTTTCAGTATTATGTGCCACAAGCTTACAATAAGAAGTCTTCATATATGTTTATGCCAGAATTTCTCTTGGACATAAGCCAAGAAGTGAGACTGCTGGGTCATGTAGTATGTGCATTTTCAGCATCTTTAGGTATTGCCAAACTTCTGCCTACAATACCGCCATCTGCAATCCAAGAACATCTTGTTTCCCCTTCCTTGCTCTGTCTGACTTAATATTTGAATGTCTAATGAGTGGGAAACACTTTATTGGGCATCTTTCATGTTAATTATCTTTCAGCATTTCTCTTCTATGAATGATCTTATCATAATCTTCAATGCATTTGGGATTTCTGAAGTGTTTCCTTGTTATACACATTAAAATCCACTGCTCTATCTTAAATGAATCTGAATCCATGCATGATTCTGAACAGTTGGAGAATATTAATTCACTGAATTATAGTAATCTTTCCAATGTCAAAGTATTTCATAACACAATATCAAAATTAATGAAAATAATAATTACATTCTTAAATCAGCAACAATAGAAAAGACTTTTATTGCTGGGAAACTCTTGAACACACAGGAACAGATACATGTTTTCCAAAAATCTATTTTTCATCTGAAATTGTAAATGTTATAACATTGGCCACAATGTCAGTTGTTTTCCCTGAAAAGACAGGTCTACTTTGTTCGTTTTTGAATTTTGTAGATTTGTTTGCCAAATACTCAAGTATACCTATTAGTCATTTTTTTGAAGTAAAAATTGTGCTAGCTTTTAAAGTGGCTAGTTTAGGTGGCAAGTCAGTCACAAAATTGTCTTTCTTCAATATAAACATTGTACTTTATTACACAGAAGAAGGGTTCTGTATGCTTACAGGGCAAGATTTAATACAATGGATATTTTTAACTGCTTCACCCTTCACCACGAATATTCTTAAGTGAAATTATTCTTATCTACCGTGAATGCATGGCACTGATGAATACAATCACTACAGTTAGAACATCATCACTACAGATATTAGCACACAAAAAATTGACAAATAATAGATTAGAATAATTATGAAAACTTGTTTTTTTTTTTTTGAGATGAAGTCTCACTCTGTCACCCAGGATGGAGTGCAGTGGTGCAATCTCGGCTCACTGCAACCTCTGCCTCCTGGGTTCAAATGATTCTCCTTCCTCAGTCTCCCTAGTAGCTGGGATTACAGGCACACCAACACGCCCGGCTAATTTTTTGTATTTTTAGTAGACACGGAGTTTTACCATGGTAACCAGGATGGTCTCAATCTCCTGACCTCGTGATCTGCCCACCTCGGCCTCCCAAAGTGCTGGGATTACAGGTGTGAGCCACCACGCCAGGCTGATGAAAACATTTTTAATCTAAAAGATCTCCTGTGTACCCATGGAACTTCAGGGGTCTATGGAGCACACAGTGAATGAATATTACTGTACTAGATTGATCAAATCTTTTATTAATTCCCCTAATTGGTATGAGATTCTAGAAAGAAAAACAACAACAACAACAAAAACCCAGTTCTAAATTGCCTGAACCTTTAATGATTTTTTCTTCTTAAAAAATAAAATGTTGATAACATGAATACCTTGTTTCAAGGGAGATTTGCTTAACATTTTTGTTTCTCTCTAGACGTTGAGAGAAATTTAGCAGCATAAACAAATCTCCTACTTGAAGATCATTAATTTAGGAACCCTACCAACTGGACCCTTTGGTATGTGTGTCGTCCTTATATATTTTGGGAAAGTTGTGTTCTTTTGTTTTCCAAAAATTGCAAAAGAAAACTCAAAAGATTTAATAACAGTTTGCCACATTAGGATGCGAAGTGCAATTCTGTCATGAGACTGTTTATGAGTAAGCTTTATCTTGGATTTAGCAAGCTTTTGTTTATAAAAGATTACTTTTAAAAAGACAGGTCATTTCACTCATTTCCATTAGCTGGAGTAGGAGCTCAGAGTTCTCTAAAGAATTTTGGCCACAAATGGTAGGTGCTCCCCTTTGAAACTCTCTTTCCAGCACACGAAACCAATGCCAGCTCAGACCATTGACATTTTAGACAAGAGATGTTTTCAGTCTTAAGACAGGAGTCTGAATGTAGTGTGGAAAAGATCCTCATATATTCTTGGGGTTGGAATATAGGGAGCACAAAAGTCAAGGGAAAAACTCTTTAACAGGTTTTGGATTTTTGTACCCTGAAACTCCATGTCACTATATTTAAGCAATCAGATAATAGCTTGCCCTAAGAATGGTAGATCCTAAAACAACAGAACTTTTCAAAATTGGGAAAGAGCACGAGGAAAGAAATCAAGCAATATTTTTAAGTGGCAAAGCTTTAAAGATGAACTCTTAAGTATGAAATTAAATCTGGCTAATAAATATACTTCACATTTTAATGATGTTTTTCTAGTAAAATTTTTACAATGTGCTTTACCTTTTTCTTGAGTAAACAAGTATAATTTTTAAAATGAACTTTTAAAACAAATTCTGTTTTGTTTCTTTAATTTTTATAGAGTTGATTCTTACTGCAGGGCCCAAGGGAAAACTTCCCCTTTGCCTTCTGAAGGTTCCCCGAAAAGCCACTGACAAAAAAAAGATTAATAGGTAAAAAAAATGTAAATTTTTTTGTCATAGTTTTACATGACACAGGCGCGTTCAGAATGAAGATCTAAAGATACAGAGGAAACTGTACACTTTTGTCCTGAGATTCATACTGTGCTTAACACATATGTACAGTCACATAAAAATATGATTGGGCAAAAAGGTTATGATCTAATGCTAACAGACGGAGTTAGGAGACACAGCAAGACCTGCGTATTTAGGTTCTTCTTTTCGTGTCTGGGCAGCATTTTGGGTGTGGGGCAGGACCCTCTCTGGATCTAGGGAGTCTTATGAGCTACAGTCAAACAACATAGGTCAGATCATTTCTTTATGGCCAGTTTTACACAGAAAGCTGAGGGAAACATTCGAATAATATTTTTGGGTCTAGTGGCTGGCCTGGGGGAAAAGGAGTTCTGGTTCCTGTGACTCACCCTGGGGAAGAGGGAATCTAGTTGCTCTCACTAGCCTCGGGGGAGAATGAGGGTTGGGAGACAGGAGAACAGGAGAAGATCAGACAGAAACTTTTGCTTCTGAGATTGTTTTAGAGGCCTTCATTTTGGGGTATAGTTTTCTAAGCCCCAACAACATTACATTTTAAGAAGAATGTAGTTTGAGTAGCTGGGAGAATTGCAGAAGACAACCAAAACATTTCACTATTCTTTTGCCTACTGGACAGGTCATCAACTACAATTGATTTACCTGAATTTTATAGGCCTACTTCATAGTAGTTTTGGGTAAATTAAGTTTAAACAATTTAATGGTGAGTGTCTTCCACCAGAGCTTGCTTGGCAGAGCTCATGGCTCATTCCCCAATTTATTATTATTATTTTATTTTTGAGACGGAGTCTCCCTCTGTCACCTAGGCTGGAGTGCATTGGTGCGATCTCGGCTCACTGCAACCTGCACCTCAAGGATCAAGCGATTCTCCGATCTCCTGCCTCAGCCTCCCACGTAGCTGGGACTACAAGCACGTGCCACCGCGCCTGGCTAATTTTTGTATTTTTAGTAGAGATGGGGTTTCACCATATTGGCCAGGGTGATTTCAAACTCCTGACCTCGTGATCTGCCAGCTTCAGCCTCCTAAAGTGCTGGGATTATAGGCATGAGCCACCGCGCCCGGCCCATTCCCCAAATTCTTACTGCTACTGTGTAATTCTTCTTTGGCATAAAGGTGGTCTTGTTTAAATGGTATTGAAAGCACCTTCACAGGCTTCTATGCTGGAATCACCATCACCTTCCCTTTTTAAAGATGACCTCCAAGGATCATTATTAAGAGAAATATTTAGGCCGGGCGCAGTGGCTTAAGCCTGTAATCCTAGCACTTTGGGAGGCCGAGGCGGGCGGATCTCGAGGTCAGGAGATCGAGACCATCCTGGCTAACACGGTGAAACCCCGTCTCTACTAAAAAAAATACAAAAAACTAGCCGGGCGAGGTGACCGGCGCCTGTAGTCCCAGCCACTCAGGAGGCTGAGGCAGGAGAATGGCGTGAACCCGGGAGGCAGAGCTTGCAGTGAGCTGAGATCCGGCCACTGCACTCCAGCCTGGGCGACAGAGCGAGACTCCGTCTCAAAAAAAAAAGAGAAATATTTGTGTTTGTGTCTATGTAGCTAAATATGTGTGTATGTGTTCAAATCAGAGTCAGCCAGCTGCTACCTATAGTGACAGAGACCCGAGTACTTTGCAGTCTAGGAATGGATCTTCTGTATCTTCAAAAGCAATGGTTTTCAAATGTAAGTGTAGAGAAAGTTGGGAATCCATTGGTGGGTCATAAACCTAATTTAGTAAGTCCTAACTACATATTTTAAACAACCTAGAAAAGAAGTGAGGAAAAAAGAGAGAAGTAAAAATATAAGAATACATGGACATGTAGTAAGAACATATTTTCATAAAAGTTCTTCAAATTGTGTTTGCGTATGCACATATAAACAATTGCATATTTGGGTATGAACTGAGTTGTGACATAACACGTATTAAAGGATGTGGGACATCCCTCAAAAATACTTTAAAAACACTGTTCTCAGGGACCACTTTAGTAATCTTTTTATGTGTGCCTAAATAGGAAAAGGCATTTATTACTCTAGAATGAGTAACAGAACCTTTATACTTCTGCCTCTGTTCTTACACGCAGAGTCCTAGAAAAGGAGGTAGGCCCACTGCCATGTTGCACATTGTCATTCTTCTGTAAAGGATGAGACAAAAACTCTAAATTCTGTTTCCTAAATTTGGGGTGAGTTCAAGCCGAGTGATAAGGAAGAATAAGGAAGTATAATAAAAGACAAAAACTAAAAATCATTGAAGAAAGAAGAATATAGACTGGAGCCTGGTAGACTGAGTTCAAAAAGAAAAGAAAAAAGAAAAGGACTTTAGAGTTTACACGATAAGTTTGTCTTGACATCACAGGTGACTGATGTTAGTAGTCCTTTTGGCCCCACCATTCTTTTGCATATTTGGGCTTTTTTTTTTTTCAATAGACATTTATTTAGTGCACAATTTCTGCCCGGGTATATATTTACAATGCTTTACATTGCTGAGTAATGCAGATATAATCACTGTTTATATAGAGGTTTTCTTTGTTCATTTTGTGATGGTATAACTGAATACCAAAGACTGGGTAGTTTATAAAGAACAGAAGGTTTTTGGCTCACCATTCTGGAGGCTGGGAGGTTTATGAGCATGGTACCAGCATTTGGCAAGGGCTATCCCATGGCATAATGTATCATGTGGTGAGACATCGAGAGTGAAAATGGGGGCCAAATTTATCCTTTTACCTGGAGCTCACTCTTGAGGTAATGACATTAATCCATTCATTGAGATGGAGCTCTCATGATTCTCATGAATCATCTCTTAAAGGTCTCACTTCTTGATACTATCACAATGTCAGTTAAACTTCAACATGTGTTTTGGAGGGGACATTCACATCACAACACAAGATATTGAATGTGATATTGGAAATCATGCCTGACTGTAATGCAGAAGTAATTTTTAAGCCAAATATTTGAAATATATGAAATCAACCATAAGAAGAAAAAAATGTTTGGTAAAAGGGACATTGCTTCAGGTAAAGGTGAATATATTAGCAAAGGGTTTGAAACGACAAGACTAATAACATAAGAGAATTAAAATGAGACATACGTGGCTGGAACTTAGTGCAAGAGGAAAGAAGGCATGGAAGTTGACAGTGGCCAGGCCATGCATTCAATTAACTATTTATTAACTTCTTACTTAATGCCAGGCATTATTCTAAGTGTAAGGATACAGCAGTGAGCCAAAAGATCAAGTCCTTTAGTTTATTGTGATGGAGATGAATATAAAGTAAACAATATTAAATTTGAATTGTAACATCAGAGAGCAAGATTTGCATTTAAGGAAGTAACGCAGGTTCTGAAGACAGAGAATGACAGAATTTTACTTAAGAAACATTGTTTGGAGGCTGGGCAAAGTGGCTTATGCCTGTAATCCCAACACTTTGGGAGGTTGAGGTGGATTGCTTGAGCCCAGGAATTCAAGACCAGCCTAGGCAACAGACCTCATCTCTACAAAACTTCTTAAAAAATTAACTGGGTGTAGTGGTATGTACCTGTGGCAAGGCTGCAGTGAGCTGTGATTATGCCACTGAACTTCAGCCTGAGTTACATGGGCCCTGTCTCAAAAATAAGAAAAAATAAACATTGTTTGGGATAGTCTACTCTGAGGAGGTAATGTTTAAAGAGAAGTCAACTGAGAGAATATTCATGTAAATGGCTATGAAGAGTTCAGGATTGAAGATATAGTATGAGCAAAGGAAATAAGGTAAGAATAGCCTCTCTTGAGAGGCAACAAGAAGGCTAGTGTGGCTGGAATTTAAGAGATAGCCATTGTCAAGTCAGTCATAGTCTTATAGGCCGTAGCAATTATTTGGATTATATTTTCAGCATGTTGAAGTTCCAAGGGATAGTTTTTAATGAGATAGTAATATGATCCATATTCTGAAACAATCACTTGAGATGCATGCTTGACAATGGAATGAAAGTGAACACATGATCCAGCCAAGAAATGATGGCAGTTTAGACCATGGTGATAGCATGAAGATTAGAATGAGTGGTCAGATTGGGCATGGATTTTAGATGTAGAGGGAATAAAATTTTGTAGTATATTGATAATAAGAATGAGTATGTGAGGTAAAGCAGCTGATATCATGCTGATAAATTACAAAGAAAGAAAGAGAGAGAGAAGGAAGGAAGGAAGGGAGGGAGGGAGGGAGGAAGGGAGGGAGGGA